>NC_091136.1:38502083-38809026 GCF_041381155.1 Argopecten irradians
GTCAGTTGATATTGTAGAAATATGGCAATATGGAATGTTTTGAAATCTCTTAGGAAGATCAAGGTACATAATAATGTATATGTACAGTTTCTCTTATGACCTGGCCAGAATATTTTGAAGTAACATAATTCAATTAAAACAACAAAAGCACATATATGTTCCAAAAGGAATAGTATAGGATTGGTGTTTAATATAAACATTAAAACATACTAACCTGAGAATGTCAGGCTCCTCTCCGTGAAGATCTTTGAACATATCTCTTACCATGTCCTGATTCTCTTCACTCATATACAGGGTTTGCAGTTTTACTCTGACATCATTTTTCCTGAAATTAGATATATATTTGTTGTAGAATTTATTAATAAAAAAATATACTAAAGGGTAAACAAGAGGCCCAGAGGGCCTGTATCTCTCACCTGGTTTGTAATGCCAAGTTATATTCTGAATACAGATTCATTGTTTCTTTTCTAAAGGAATTTCTATATTTACCTCTATTTTCCCTATCAAGCTCCACACATCCTTCCCCAAAGGGAGTGAGAGCCAAAACTTATACAAACTCTATTTCCCTTTCATCAAGGATGTTTCTGGCTAAATTTGGTTACAATCCATGCAGAACTCTATGACAAGTACAATCTAGGACAAGTAGCAATTTAAAGGATTTTAACTCTATTTCCTTTTCATCAAGGATGTTTCTGGCTAAATTTGGTTACAATCCATGCAGAACTCTAGGACAAGTAGCAATTTAAAGGATTTACCTTTATTTCCCCTATTGGGCGCCGCCCCTCCTGCCCCCCAGGGGTATTTAAAGGATTTACGTCTATTTCCTCTATTGGGCCCCACCCCTCCTGCCCCTAGGGGGTCAGAGCCAAAATTTATACAAACTCTGTTCCCCTTCCCCCAAGGATGTTTCTTGGCAAATTTGGTCAGAATCCATGGAGAACTCTAGAACTAGTAGCGATTTAAAGGAAATGTTGACGGACGGACGACGGACATCGCGCCATAACATAAGCTCACCGGCCCTTCGGGCCAGGTGAACTAAAAAAGTTGACTTCAGGTCACTTCATCCGGACCATGGACGACCTCAAACGATATGTGGCCGATTATGAAAATCTACGGGACATCGGAGAAATTTTAACTTGGAGTTGGAACTCTTCAGGCAACTCCCTATTAAAGTTGCCTGAGAGCCTTGGCCAACGGCAAGCCTACTCCAACAACGTTAGAGGTAAAGCACGACGAGATACTTTTGAAACTTAAGTTTTGTCTACCAGTCAATCAGCAAAATAATGGGAGTACGGCAGGTCATGTCTGGTGTCCAGACGTGGACCGTGTCAAAATGGCTGAAAATCATGCCGAAAGTACATCTTAAGCCTAATCGGAAGAGGTTGTGACCAAAGCATTTATCATTTTGTATATTTTAATCAAATCATTGTATTTTTGTAAATAAATCAGAAATCTTTGTTGTCTACTCTGTGAAGATAGGTTTCAAGCAATTACTTCACGCAATTTTTTTCACACCACTAAAATATTAACCTTGGTCGATCAGAACTCCTGTTAACGTTACTTGGTCTCCCGTCATAACCACTGTCACTTGGGTCTCTGCCATGCCAATGGTCACTGTCATTGCCTCGACCGGGATCACCACAACCTCGACCCCTATCACTGTGACTCCGACCCCTGTCACTGTGGCCTCGACCCCTGTCATTGTGGCCTCGACCCCTATCACTTTGGCCACGTCCCCTGCTGCGATTTCCTCTAGCACTACCACCTCTACCCCGACCCCTAGCAGATGGTTTTCCAGTTGGTACATAACAATCTGCTCCGTCTAAAACAATGTCATCGTAGTCATAAACATCGCATTCATTTGCTTTTCTGCTTCCACTGCCACCGCTGCCTCGTGGGTGATTGAATTTACCGCCGCACCTATTCGGCTTCCCACCTCTTCTGCTCATTTTGATACCACGTTGATCAGTGCTACATTATTTCACATTGCACCGCAACGTTCATTTTTTTTACCTGTGTCATTTTTACGCTTGATTTAATGTCAACAAAACAGTATCAAATTCAAACGTTTTATTGACTATGGCGATAACTTCATACACTAAAATTAACTTCACACGAAAGATTTCCACAACAGAATTGCTTAACGATACGACGCCGACAGAATATATCGGTTATCGGTTTTAGACGGTTTACCTGTTTGACGGCTTGATATATGCTTTAATGGAATTCTTCTACTTAGTTTTCTTTTCTGCTAACTATATTTTAACATTGAAATATGGATAAGAAAGCACTGTCCTCGGTTAAAATTACTAATTTCACACAAGGATGTGCAATGCAGCGATATAAATATCGATTTTAGGTATGGACTGATTTGTAATTTGGTGATAAAACAGAACTCTATAGAATTATATACGCATAAATATTACGTTCATATATCAAAACCGCATTAAATACTTATAGTTTTTAACATTTTAATAAAATATTTGTTATTTCAATGATTCAAGGGGGACAACTCTTTAAATACCAGTTAAGTTACTCTTAACTATATATAGCTAATGCCTGTCTAGCCTTACAGTTACAAAATAAGACCGTCAAAAATTAATAATTAACTATAAGATTTACCTACTTTTGATATAATTTTAGGCAAATTATTCACTGAGAGACACCTAAATAGGCACATTTATATTGAAGGATACAATGTACACTGTATATGTAGCTCCAGGCATATCAGAATCATTAGGCCTACATACAAGTATGAATATATATGTTTATTTATTCTAGAATTGAAATGTATGGATTCGTAAAAAGAGATATCAGGAGCAGTGTCTATCGTGCAGTCTCTGATTTCCTGCTGAAAAATGCCTCTGATGACTGGAGAAAATTGCCAGTTAACTCCGCATCATTCCACCTTATGTTTGGAGAAAGGAACAAACTACCATTTGGTAGACTAGGTAAAATACCTGATTATAGATGCTGCAATTCAGCTGTCTGCTTCAGCTCTGTTGAAGAGATTTTGGCATCTCAGGTGGGATGATCACGCAAGTCTGTTTGCTTTCCCACTTACTGTCTTCACAGCCTGAGTTTAAATATTCTCTTTCTGTCTATGTGCTCTCTATCCCTCACTACCTCTCTTACTCTGCCATCTATTTTCTCTTTCTACTGCTTCATGATGCTGAGGACTCCTGGCACTATTAAGCATGACTAAGCTGGAACTTTCATGCCTGTCGGTCTATCTGCAACATTCTATATGTTCTCTATGTTCTGTCACTTAGTTAGTGCTCAGTTCGATGTTTGGCTGTAAATTAAATATAAATTTGACCAAACTAAAATTGTATTTGAATTATAAGTTGATAAAATTGTACAATAATATATATGACCAGGGCCGTTTTCGTTTATTCGGAACAACGGGTTCGACCGTTTGTAAAAGTCCTTATTTGAAGTATAAATCCTGATGGACCTGCAGTTTATGATACAGGCCTGTGAGAGCTTTGTCAAGGCTTGTCTGAAAACAATATAAAATCACCAGGTCCGTTAATTTTATTTTAATTAATAAACGAACAACTAGGTCCAACCAGTCAAACCGCATAATCGAAAACGGCCCAGATGTGACACTTTGACTTATTAGTGAGCTTTTTGAATATTTCAATTAAAAACAACAAAACTGTTTATTCTAACTGTATATATGTTTATGATACATTGTATAAAAGATGTATTGGTTTTTAGGACATGAGCCAGGATTGGTACAACTAGTGAATTACTACAGAGGATCAGATATTCTCTGTAGGAAGACTGCCATGATCAGGTAGGAACTCTAATAATACAGACTGTTTATCTCAATTGGAAACAAACCTAGACTAAATGTAGAGGCTTCTGCATCTCTTACAATGAAAGTTTTGAATCAATTGTAAACAAGACTACTTGGTCTTTGTATAGTTCTTTACAATAGTAAAAAAATCACAAACCTTTTACTATTTCACATCTAAATTTGACCAATCTGATTAAAATACAGATCCTTATTACATTTGATAAGAGGATCTGACAACATCCCATTAGGGGTCATGTCTAGATGACCTTTGGAAATGACCAATCAAATTGGCACTGCCAGAATCTTGACTGGGAACGAAATAGTTTGAAAAAGCTGTCCGAATTATTTTCGTGTATGTACTCATCTCGCCCAAAAAGCACAACATAGCTAAATGTATATGTATACTGGAACAATGGCGTTATCAATTGACGTAGCAATGTATAGAAAATGTCTTTGATCTAAAGTACACATGGTAAAAGGTCATCCGAACATGACCCCTTATGGAATGTTGTCAGACCCTCTATTTAACGGAGTGGTTTTAATGATCTGTATTTTAATCAAATTGAAATTTGACCTTTCTCTTCCAGCTTCTAAGTATCTTAACTGTTTTGGTTCATTGTATGTTATTTATAGTAAGATCTTGAAAAACACAATGTGTTATATATACGGAGAGTATTTTGAAAGTAAAATCATCTTTTATAGATATTGTGTATTTTTTTTATTTAGACTGTTCAAAGAATTCTTCAAATCTACTGGCAAACCCTCCCCAAAATGGCTTCCTGAGTCTTTCATACTTTGTCCTAAAGACATAACTAAAAATCTACAAAAAGCTGGGGAACATAGCTCAGTACTTCTACGCAAATCACCCAAACCAGATGAGAGGAATGACTTTATAAAAGCTGCTGAAAAACTGGCAAAACAGGAAGGAAAACCTGTAATATGGATAGCAAAATCTTCAGCTGGCTCTAAAGGTAAAGATAATATAAAGATTGTGGAATATTATGAGTACCGTAGCCACTTTGAATGTGTAATTAAGCTACTAGAGTAACATCATCTGACTCAGATTCTATTGCTATGATACAATGTAAAATAAATTGTATTCTGCATGCTCTGTTTTAGGAGAAGGAATAAAGATATCAGAGAGACCAGAGGAGTTGATAGAGTTCGTAGATACGCAGACACAAGGATTTATAGTCCAGAGATATATAAATAACCCTTACTTACTGAAAGGGGACAGAAAATTTGATATCAGGTAAGTAGCTAAGTAGAAATATATACTTCTGCTAATCTTAACATTTAAAGATGCTCCACCGCCGGCAGAGCATAAATGATGTGTTAATCATTTGAACAATAATTGGTGTTTAATCGTGTATATATATCTAATTAACACGAAAAATAATATGAAATAATTTATTTCGCCTTTGGTGCATGCGCAATCGGTACTTCATTCCATATAGGATATGGTATCACGGAATTTTTTCGGGATGCAATTAATTATTTTTCATATTTTTAACTTGAAGTAAAATTAGAAGCTCAAACTTTTTAATGGTGGTAATGGTGTAAAGTAAGTAACTTTTGTTACTGGAAAAAAATACTAAATCGTCTGCTCCCGTTTTTATAGTGAAGAAATACCATTTGTCAGCAGTTGAGCATCTTTAAGCATATTTTAGCCCGCAGTTACTTCATTTTATGATTGTGGGCGGAAATAAATAATTATGCTATGCATTTGTTGTTATACAGATCCTGGGTACTTTTAGACACTAACTACAACATCTATCTTTTCCGAGAGGGAGTATTGAGAACAGCATCGGAAAGTTACAAAGCAGATGACCTTGACGCGACCTTGGGGCATCTAACCAACCACTGTCTACAACTTGAGCTGTCTCCAAACTTTGGTGCATATGAAGAGGGAAATGAGATGTTTTTTGATGAATTTAACAGGTACACACTTATATTTTTCACTATTACAAGAGAATGCAATGTGGATACATTTTCCTAAAATAGCATACAGTTTGCATATGTATTTGCATTATAAATACAAATGAAATGGTACAGATTTATTTGAAAATGTTGCTTATTAGTGTATGATTTAATGCATTTATATATGCCTTTTTTGGCTTTTCAGATTTAAGTTATATATAATAACATTTCTTACAATTTTAATTTTGTTTCAGTTATTTATGGAAGAAGTCTTCTGTTACCATGGATACCATGATAATACCACAGATAAAAGATATAGTTAAAGCCAGTCTCACCATAGTTAAAGAGGTTGGTATACTATATAATGATGTACAGTGTGAAAAGCCAAAAAGTTCACTATACATATTACTCTAGTAATTCATGTGTATTATTTAGGTCATAATGTTTATCAGACTTTAATAATTCTTCTTACATGTATTTAGATCTGCAATAAAACACGGTTACAACAAACCTCTGTGGACCAACAAAATTACTTAAAAGCATAGGTCGTTATACACCTATTACAGACATAATATATTATATGAGCTTTGACAGGGAATAAAAATTTCTACATTATGAACTATGTTGTAAGGGTGTTCATTTTAAACATGTTTTAATGTAATATGAAGAGCTTATTGATTGGACAGTTTAACAAAATTTGTTACAAGATATCAGTTGGTTTTGTGTTACAACAACATAAATTTTATTTTTGTATTAAATACAACATTATTTTCCCCACTTCATAACGTTTAACATTTCAACTTTCATTGCCTATAACCTTTCAACTTCATAGAATTGAACCATTATCCTTTCATTGTTTTTAACCTTTCAACTTCACAGCGTATATGTACAAGTTGTCTTGGATACCAAAGCTTCCAGTTGTTTGGGTTTGACTTTATGTTGGATGATGATTTGAAGATTTGGTTACTGGAAATCAATGGGGCACCTGCTTGTGCACAGTAAGTAACAAGACAGAATGAGTCTATTGAATTATTCATTAACAATGGAGGTATCCAACCTGTACATTTTATGGTCAATTAAGGACCAGATTTTGGTGATACTGCTCCAAATGGGTTTCATACTAGAAATCTAGAGGGGGGAATGTAATCATAGAAAACATTATAGGTATTTATTTCCCAGTACACCGGATGTGTTTTCTGTACAACACCGGTAGAGGTTGATATAGGTCAATCTCGATGCCATCTTCTTGTCGGCACACTTTTACTTGTAGTGTTATCCCATACAATACTATAGGGAAGAGAGTTATTTGTTTGAATCATTTATGACAACAGGATGATATTCAACCCAATTTGATATACCAATCTAAAATGTGCAATATTGCAGATAACAATTAATATTAGATTTTTGTCTACATTTCATTTCATCATTGTTTAACAAATGTAAAAGTTTTGGGTATTCAGCCTAAATGTATACACCTTGTATTGGTAGTGATAACAAAACCTATGCTGGACTTCAGAATGTAAATACAACATGTGCCGTTTTCGTTTATTCGGAACACAACCCCTTCGACCGTTGGTTAAAGTCATTATTTCAAGTATAAAACCTAGCGGACCTGTAGTTTTTGATACAGGCCTGTGACGGCTTTGTCAAGGCTCATCTGGAAACAATAAAAAATCTCCAGGTCCATTTTTAATTAATAAACGACAAACTAGGTCCAACCAGTCTAACCGTATAATCGAAAACAGCCATGATTTCAAAAATGTACACGACGTGAGTATTTAAAAATACAAATCTTTTACACAAATAATTACAATATGAAAATTTTGTCATAAAATATAGGATTCTGTAATGCTAAATCTTACAGGAAACTGTTGCCAGACCTTGCCCGCAGTCTTGTACAGACAGCGATTGACCCGGTTTACCCACCGTCAGATCCAGGAGGAAGGGGAGATAACTGGTTTCAACGCATCACATAATTACACTACGACAGTAGCTCAAGTTTCCTTTGGCTACACTATGCACCTAATAGGTTTATGTTCAATATTGGGACCAAAGAAAACATGGGCTTATATGAAATACCATATTGAACATTCCATGAACTTTTTCCTAAGGTTTAGTGCTTCTAGTGTCTAGATTTACTGATTCCTGATAGTGCAGGTTTAAAAGGTGTTTTCAGCATATATATTTTGTGTATATATATTTATTACATGTCTCATCCAATATATTATCATTACTGTTAGTATATTGCACACTACATACTGCAGAGATGTATGATTAAGCTGAGTGTCGTTATACATGTATGAACATAACTACTGTAAACATTGGTCATGTGTTCATGTGCCAATCTCTATGAGAGATGCTGTCATACAGTATAAGGAACAAAAGATGTCAAAGGCATATATTAATAATAACGGCTCTTTCTCAGAAAGTAGGTTCTCCTAGGGCCCTTATTGTGCATATTGCATTTTGAGACCGAACGGTCAACAAAATGGCTGCAAGGCAGCCATCTTGGATTTTGATAGTTAAAGTTTGTTACCGCTATTTCTCAGAAAGTACTAAAGGGATCTCTCTCAAATTTTACATGTAGGTTCGCCTAGGGGCAGTAAGACCAGTCAACCATAAACATAAACCCCATGGCCATCTATTAATGTAAATGAACCTTAGCTTTTAAAGAGCATGTGCTTTGAATATGAAGTACCCAAAGAAGGGGAAGAGTTCCACTATTACAAGAAAACACAACACGAATATACCACAGCCTCCCAAAACATACAGACATTCACACACAACACACAAATATACACAGCCTCCCAAAACATACAGACATTCACACATTGCACACTAGTCCACTAAACCTGCCTATATTATTAGGCTTTTAGAAAAAAAATTGCCTAATAAAAAAAAACCTAATAATATAGGCAGGTTTAGCAGACTAATTGCACACATGGGAGGCCGTTGTTAAATGATCTGTAGGATGTTAAACCATATAAACTAGATCAATCAATGAAGATAATTCCAATCTTAACATTCATTGACATGCACAGCAGTGATGTACTAAAAACTTGTCACTATTAAATTTAATAACCTTGATAATGGATATGAGCATAGTACAAGTGATATTATGCTATACATTTTCCTTCTTTAGATGACCTTGACTTAATTTTAATTGGAGAAGGTATAGATCTTCTGTATGACCCCCTTTTTGTGTCATTTCCATTATCTTTCTTTGTACAACTTGTTTCAACTATCATTACCATCAAACAGCTGTATGTTATCAACCAAGTGGTAATCTTAATTCTTTTATCAATTTTACCTGTTTTGCTGTGATATACCGATATGATTTGTGATGAATGGAGTAATTTGTTTTTGCATTCTAATGCTTTGTGATATTAAACTTTTAATATGATGAATGTACATTGGTGTTGTCTCATACTTGGTTGTTGGAATTACTTTCGAAAACCCATAGTAATAGGTCAAATACATAGCATCACTAGCAGCCATTCATTTAAAGATGTGTCACCAAGTGGTTTGCTGGGGTTTTGGGTATTTTCCCCTTTCCTATAGTTTGGAGGTCCATCAGAATGCGGCTATTCATTTTGGGGGAATTAGCCAAAATGAATATCGCATAAGCCACACCCTTCTGAAACCTCTGTGTTGGTCAACCCACTTGGTGAACTGTTGTTTGTTGATGATTAACGAAACACCATAAAATTCCTCTTCTTAATGTATTGTCCGTTATTGTCATTCAAACACATATTACAACAGTATAAATTGGGGTGCTGACCCATACTATAAATTGGTCTAATGTCCATGGGTCCTCTCAGGCCAGCACCTCCATTCACTCTTGGGTCCACTCACTCTCTCTCTCAAACTTAACACACTCTATATCATTATCCCATATATTTCAATTAATTACTAAGTTAGACTTTGATTGGCTATACAATTAATTAGTGGGCGGAGTTACCCTAAAAATCCTACATTACATGCTCTAACAGTAAATGCCTATGGTTAACATTGTACAATAGAACCCAAACTTATATACATTATTAAACACTAATTATTGTTCAAATGATGAATATCATTTATATCATTAAAACAAGAACCTTTCAAAATCACAGACAGCCTTCACTTTTTCAATGACCTGGTTGCCATCATCAGATATATTTTTATGTGTTTGAATTTATTTTAAAGTTCTTTCTCAAATAAAATATCACATATGGTTTGCCATTTGTCTGATGTTCGCACCTGTGAAACATATCCAAGTATCACATCACTCAAATATAACTGGTATATATCAAGAAACAAGGAATATTCAATTTATAATATATAATCCCATATGCAAAAATGCAGAACTGCGACATACTGATCGACCTGACTAGAAACATGATACATTGTGTTACTGTGTTGCCTAGAAAAGGTGATAAAATCGCAATGCCGTAAAAGGACCTGTATCACTCACCTGATTTGTAATGCCAAGTAAATTTCTAATTACTTTTTCATTATTTCTTTTCTAAAGGATTTAAAAGTATTTACTTCTTATTTCCCTATTGGACCTGATCACCTAGCTTTCCTGCGACAAGGTGGTCAGAGTCAAGATTTAATTATACAATTTCTGTACCCCTTCGCAAAAGCATGTTTCTGTGTAATTTTTGTTACAATTCATGCAGAACTCTATGACTTTAGTTCCGATTTAAATGTATTACCTCTGTTTAACCCTATTGGATAACACCCCTCCTGCCCCAGGGTGGAGGGTCTGAGGCAAGATTATAATTATACGAAATTGAGATCTGTAATTCCCAATTAACTTTAAGGATGTTTTGGCCTCATTTACTTTAATGAGTTCATACAGAACTTCATAATTATAACTATAGCGATTTAAAGGACTTACCATTATTTACCCCTATTAGGTACAGTAACTGATTGAAGGCAAGGATCCATATTTTAAAGGGGCAATTCAGTCTAAGAGTACATTAAAATGTGCACATATTTCGGAAACAAACCAGCTCTAATAGAAATTAGATTAGGTAAAAAAATTATATGTCTGTTTAGGGTTACATTGGCAAAAAAATAGTGTCGGTCGGTCGGGAGGATTTTTTTTTTTTTAATTTTGGTTGCATGCAATCCGGAAAAAGACCCTCCATACATGATTCCGAAATTAAAATGTGTTAAGCATTTCCGGTTAAAAAACACGAGGTAGTGTGGAAAGTAAATATTGTATCTGTTGCAATGGATTCAACGGAAGCTATACAGGAGTTCCAAAAACTGTTTTCCAATGTACAACAGTCTTCTGTTACGGATTTTTTGGCATGGATCCGTTATAATTTCGAAAGTAATATGTCATGACGTTTTACAACTTGTTCCATACACGTTTTAGTTTCAGTTTCATTTTCACGTTATGTACATGTCTCATGTTATCTAATATATTGTATGCTGCAACATGTCATTAAAAGGAAGCCAGGCACCTGTGCATGATTCACATGTACGCAATAACAGTTTCTAATACCTTATTGGAAATTCCTCGAGACTCTTATATTCCGAGCCTAACTCAGGTTGCCCTCTTCTACTTCTAGAATATAACATAGGACACTCGATTTGTTGAATATTAGTAATATTTCCGGTTAGTTGTGGTTTTATAGAAGTATGCTGGGATGGGTTTTGGGCATTCTGGTAGTTATACTGTAGGTATACAGGAATGGGGTGTTGGTCTCGGAATAGGAATACAAGCTAGGCCTACATGCAGTATGTTGTCGTCTCTGATTTTGTACTTAATATTGTAAATATGTATTATCTATGATAAAGAGTTGTTATAATGAATTTATCCTTCCTTTACACAAGCATTAACAAAACACCCATTGAACCAAGGTGATTTGGTTGTCTTGGAGACATCCTTCAAACTGGGCCCAACACACTCCTTTGATATAACACTCCTTTTATATAAGAACAGAAACTGTATTTGAAAATAAAGCTGTTACCCGATCCCCTGTTGTATTTTAATCATATTGTGAACTTCAATGAAGAGAATGAAAATATGCTTCAATATTGTTGATACAACAAGCAAATAATATTAGTAAATATATTCAGTGCAAAGAAAAGTAAACGCAATCATGCAGTTAGTAAATGTATGTGATTGATGCATGCTCATAGCCTTATGAGCTAGTAAAATACATCTTTTATATTTTTAGCTCACCTGGCCCGAAGGGCCGGTGAGCTTATGTCATGGCGCGGCGTCCGTCGTCTGTCTGTCAACATTTCCTTTAAATCGCTACTTGTCCTAGAGTTCTGCATGGATTGTAACCAAAATTGGCCACAAACATCCTTGGGGGAAGGGGAACAGAACTTGTATAGATTTTGGCTCTGACCCCCCGGGGCAGGAGGGGCGGAGTAAAATACATCTTTTATATTTTTAGCTTACCTGGCCCGAAGGGCCGGTGAGCTTATGTCATGGCGCGGCGTCCGTCGTCTGTCTGTCAACATTTCCTTTAAATCGCTACTTGTCCTAGAGTTCTGCATGGATTGTAACCAAAATTGGCCACAAACATCCTTGGGGGAAGGGGAACAGAACTTGTATAGATTTTGGCTCTGACCCCCCGGGGCAGGAGGGGCGGAGCCTAATAGGTGAAAAAGAGGTAAATCCTATAAATCGTTACTTGTCCCTAGAGTTTTTCATGGATTGTAACCAAATTTGTCCACAAACATCCTTTGGGGAAGGGAAACAGAACATAAATTTTGGCTCTGACCCCCTGGGGGCAGGAGGGGCTGGGCCTAATAGGGGAAATAGAGGTAAATCCTATAAATCGCTACTTGTCCTGGAGTTCTTCATGGATGGTAACCAAATTTGGCTACAAACATCCTTTGGAGAAGGGGAATAGAGTTTGTATAAATTTTGGCTCTGACCCCCCGGGGGCAGGAGGGGTGGGGCTCAATAAGGGAAATCAAGGTAAATTCTATAAATTGCTGCTTGTCCTAGAGTTCTGCATGGATTGTAACCAAATTTGGCCACAAACATCCTTGGGGGAAGGGGAACAGAACTTAAATAAATTTTGGCTCTGACCCCCCAGGAGCAGGAGGGGCAGGGCCCAATAGGGGAAATCAAGGTAAATCCTATAAATAGCTACTTGTCGTAGAGTTCTGCATGGATTGTCACCAAAATTGGCATCTTATATCCTTAAGGGAAGAGGAACAGAACTTGTATAAATTTTGGCTTTGACCCCCTGGGGGCAACAGGGGCGGGGCCCAAGAGGGGAATTAGAGGTAAATCCTATAAATCGCTATTCGTCCTAGGGTTCTGCATGGAATGTGACCAAATTTGGCCACAAACATCTTGGGGGAAGGGGAACAGAACTTGTATTAATTTTGGCTCTGACCCCCCGGGGGCAGGTGGGGCGAGGCCCAATAGGGAATTAGAGGTAAATATTCAAATTCCTTCAGAAAAGAAACAATGAACCTGTATCCAGAACATTACTTGGCATTACAAACCAGGTGAGCGATACAGGCCCTCTGGGCCTCTTGTTAAATGATACTTTGAATATTAAAACTTGTAAACATTGCTTAATGATGCTCCTTAGGTTTATGTGAAAAGGCTGGGAAGGAGTGTAGAAAGAATTCAGACATTATCCTGGACACGATACGAGAGGAGATGAGGGAGATGTTACCAGTCAATGCAACCTCTTCCACAGAGCGCATCCTTACACCTAAGACTGGACCCGTTAGTATTCAATAATGATGACGTCATATTCAATCTATGTGCAAAGTTATCTATCCATATGATAATCATTTACAGAGTAACAGTATATAAGTGCCAAATTTGAGTTAATTAATTATCAGTGTCACAGTTAAGTTGATCTAATATATTTGTACTATTTTTAGAATTCTGACTGTGATCCTTCTACCACTGTTCATGTTGACGCCTTCTTGTACGATGAGGATGTCATTGACAATCTGTGTGATGAGGGGAAGATGAGGAGGAACTATTGTGAACAATGTGGCTCTAAGGAGATCAGTCCACTAAGTTTGTACCTAATGTTTAGTGCTTCTCAAGTTTATACAAAATACCAAGATTTCAAGTGTGATAAGGCCAAAAAAAAAAAAATGTCTGTTTAGGGTTACCCAACAGACCCTAATTTTTTACCCTCGGCCCTATTTTTTTTCCCACTTTTCTACAATTTTTAGCTCACCTGGCCCAAAGGGCCGGTGAGCTTATGCCATGGCGCGTTGCCATCCGTTGCCATCCGTCTGTTGTCCGTCCGTCCGTCTGTCCGTCAACATTTCCTTTAAATCGCTACTAGTCATAGAGTTCTGCATAAATTGTAACCAAATTTGGCCACAAACATCCTTGGGGGAGGGGGAACAGAACTTGTATAAATTTTGGCTCTGACCCCCCAGGGGCAGGAGGGGTGGGGCCCAATGGGGGAATAGAGGTAAAACCTATAAATCGCTACTTGTCCTAGAGTTCTGCATGGATTGTACCACCCAAATTTGGCCAGAAACATCCTTGGGGTTAACAGAATTTGTATAAATTTTGGCTTTGACCCCCTGGAGCAGAAAAAGTGGGGCCCAATAGGGGAATTAGAGGTAAATATTCAAATTCCTTCAGAAAAGAAACAATGAACTTGTATTCAGTACATTACTTGGCATTACAAACCAGGTGAGCGATACAGGCCCTCTGGGCCTCTTGTTTTGCCAATATAACCCTAAATAGCTTTTGTTTCGGCCTAATTAAACTTACAACATAACAACTTTATCTTCATGCAAAAGTCATTGATTCATAAGATAAAACTATTTGTCAAGGCAATCTTAGCATGTGATTTTACATTCATTTATATATAAGAACCAAATAAAAGCCATAACAGATTGTGATAATTCAAACTGTTTTCATTTGTGATTTTACTGAATTTGGAAGAAAAATCTTTGATTATGTTTCAGCTTTTATTACTCACTCTGCATCAGTGAAACAGATTAAATACATTTTCTGCCACCTTCTGCCTAGCCTTGGTGGGAAATCTGTGCTAGACATTGGATCAAGGACAGGCGCAGTACTGTACGCAGTAAGGCTGTTATCTCAGTAATCTTCAGCTTGATTTTATTTACTGCAAGCAGAACAGAAAAAAATAACTCTTGGAGTTAAACATATTAATATAGTAAGAAGAAGAAAAGTCATATCTATATTTGAATACATATAATTTTGAAGAGATATTCCTCTTATTCCTGTAAGGGATGGAAATATTAATTTCATGAAAAATTTAATCATGCTTCATATCCATCCATTCCTTTGTGCTAACTTATCACAAATTGCTACAGCAAAACTTGTGATATATAAATTCAGTTTATAAGAAATTGAGCTGATATTTATGTAACATTACTTTTGTAGGCACATCTTTACAGCGATGCTAGTAGAATAGTAGGTGTGGAATTGGACAAAAGCTTCTGTGAACTACAACAAAAGATGGTTGACAAATATGGATTTTCAGATAGAATACAGGTAAATATTTGGGTAGTCATTACTTTCTGCTGGCGAGTTACAATGTTAGTTTTAAAGATGGAGGTTTCTGTCATAGGGGTGTATGTTTATGCTCGATAGTGAGCTGATAGAATTGTGAATTTCGTGGTCTTTGGGTCTCAGATTGTCCACTGGGGAGGGGATCAAATTTGCCAAGTTTATATAGGAAGAACATATTTATTAGCATCATTTGCTCAATTTTCATGGGAAATGCGTCAAACTTGGTTAGAATTATTAGTCTGAGATAGCATTTTAACATCATATCCATATTGGTCCTGGCTGACTCCCAGGGGCCAGAATGTCAGGTCAAAATGCTAAAATTAAAAAAAAAATTGTTTGAATCCAAAGTTTGAACGAAACAAACACTTCAAAGTTTGGAAGATTTTAAGGCCCTCTACAAATTTGATAAATTTTCATTGTTTTTGTAGATTTTGCACAAAAACATAATGAATTATCTTCAGCAGCTGCAAGAGTGTAAGTACCATGCTAAGGAAAAATCAAAAACATGTATCCAGGCATCATTATAAGCTCACCTGGCCCGAAGCTGGTGAGCTTATGTCATGGCGCGGCGTCCGTTGTCCGTCCGTCCATCCGTCCGTCCGTCTGTCTGTCTGTCCGTCAACATTTCCTTAAAATCGCTACTAGTCATAGGTTCTGCAAGGATTGTAACCAAATTTGGCCACAAACACCCTTGGGGGAGGGGGAACAGAAATTGTATAAATTTTGGCTCTGACCCCCCGGGGGCAGGAGGGGCGGGGCCCAATATGGGAAATAGAGGTAAATCCTATAAATCGCTACTTGTCCTAGAGTTCTGCATGGATTGTTACCAAATTTGGCCACAAACATCCTTCGGGGAAGGGGAAAAGAACTTGTATAAATTTTGGCTCTGCTCCCTCGGGGGCAGGAGGGGCGGGGCCCAATAGGGGAAATAGAGGTAAATCCTTTAAATCGCTACTAGTCATAGAGTTCTGAATGGAATGTAACCAAATTTGGCCACAAACATCCTTGGGGGAGGGGGAACAGAACTTGTATAAATTTTGGCTCTGACCTCCTGGGGGCAGGAGGGGCAGGGCCCAATAGGGGAATTAGAGGTAAATCCTTTAAATCGCTACTAGTCATAGAGTTCTGCATGGATTGTAAATAATTTGGCCACAAACAACCTTGGGGGAGGGGGAACAGAACTTGTATAAATTTTGGCTCTGACCCCCCGGGGGCAGGAGGGGCGGGACCCAATAGGGGAAATAGAGGTAAATCCTATAAATCGCTACTTTTCCTAGAGTTCTGCATGGATTGTAACCAAATTTGGCCACAAACATCCTTGGGGGAAGGGGAACAGAATTTGTACAAATTTGGCCATGAAAATCCTTGGGGGAAGAGGAACAGACCTTGTATAAATTTTGGCTCTGACCCCCTGGGGGCAGGAGGGGTGGGGCCCAATAGGGGATTTAGAGGTTAATATTATAATTCCTTCAGAATATTACTTGGCATTACAAACCAGGTGAGCGATACAGGCCCTCTGGGCCTCTTGTTTAATTTTACATCTATGCCCTAATCTAGGCCTTCTATATCTCAACTTTTGTTTAAAGAATAAGATGAAACAAGATTTTATTATTTACTCTGTAAAGAGTTTAAATGACATAATAGACTTGGACTAGACCATATTTTTATTTCAAAACAATACAGAGTATTCAAGTAATCGTTATTAACACTTTTATTTGAATAACTATACCAACAGTTCCCTTTAATTTTCAGTTGATGTAATAATCATGAATAACGTTTTTGAATTCTTCATGGACATCAAAGTTCAGAGACAGTAAGTAAAGGAGTAATTTGTTTTTCAGTGTATTCTGGAGAGTAATAGAGTAATACAATAAATGTATCAAATGATCAGTGATAATGCAGCTTCTTTAGTGTACTAAACCATAGGGAGAAAATTGGTGAATTAGCGTAAAATATTTGTGCTTGTTACCCTGTAGTTGAAATTAAAAGCAGATTCAATCTCAGCTGAAGTGAATTCAAACTAACATATCCGGTATTGCAAGAATGCATGTTTTATTAGTTGTTCTATTCAAATCGCCTTTCGTCTGTGGTCCGTCATCCGTCCGTCCGTCCGTCCGTCTGTCCGTCCGTCCGTTAACAATTCTTGTTACCGCTAATTCTCAGAAAGTGCTGAAGGGATCTTTCTCAAATTTCATATGTAGGTTCCCCTAGGACTCTAGTTGTGCATATTGCATTTTGGGACCGATCGGTCAACAAGATGGCCGACAGGCGGCCATCTTGGATTTTGATAGTTAAAGTTTGTTACCGCTATTTCTCAAAAAGTGCTGAAAGGATCTTTCTCAAATTTTATGTACAGGTTTCCCTAGGACTCTAGTTGTGCATATTGCATTTTGGGTCTGATCGGTCAACAAGATGGCCGACAGGCAGCCATCTTGGATTTTGATAGTTAAAGTTTGTTACCGCTATTTCTCAAAAAGTACTGCAGGGATCTTTCTCAAATTTCATATATAGGTTCCCCTAGGGCCCTAGTTGTGCATATTGCATTTTGGGACGTTCGGTCAACAAGATGGCCGACAGGCGGCCATCTTGGATTTTGATAGTTAAAGTTTGTTACCGCTATTTCTCAGAAAGTACTGAAGGGATCTTTCTCAAATTTCATATGTAGGTTCCCCTAGGACCCTTGTTGTGCATATTGCATTTTGGGACCGATCGGTCAACAAGATGGCCGACAGGCGGCCATCTTGGATTTTGATAGTTAAAGTTTGTTACCGCTATTTCTCAAAAAGTACTGAAGGGATCTTTCTCAAATTTCATATACAGGTTCCCCTAGGACCCTAGTTGTGCATATAACATTTTGGGACCGATCGGTGAACAAGATGGCCGACAGGTGGCCATCTTGGATTTTGATAGTTAAAGTTTGTTACCGCTATTTCTCAGAAAGTACTGAAGGGATCTTTCTCAAATTTCATATGTAGGTTCCCCTAGGACCCTTGTTGTGCATATTGCATTTTGGGACCGATCGGTCAACAAGATGGCCGACAGGTGGCCATCTTGGATTTTGATAGTTAAAGTTTGTTACCGCTATTTCTCAAAAAGTACTGAAGGGATCTTTCTCAAATTTCATATACAGGTTCCCCTAGGACCCTAGTTGTGCATATAACATTTTGGGACCGATCGGTGAACAAGATGGCCGACAGGTGGCCATCTTGGATTTTGACAGTTAAAGTTTGTTACCGCTATTACTCAAAAAGTACTGAAGGGATCTTTCTCAAATTTCATATATAGGTTTCCCTAGGGCCCTAGTTGTGCATATTGCATTTTGGAACCGATCGGTCAACAAGATGGCTTGGATTTTGATAGTTAAAGTTTGTTACCGCTATTTCTCAAAAAGTACTGAAGGTATCGTTTACAAATTTCATATGAAGGTTCCCCAAGGACCCTAGTTGTGCATATTGTTAATTGGGACCGATCGGTAAACAAGATGGCCGACCGACGGCCATATTGGATTTTGATTGTTAAAGTTTGTTACCGCTATTTCTCAGAAAGTACTCAAGGGATCTTTCTCAAATTTTATGTGTAGGTTCCCCTTGTACCCTAGTTGTGCATAGTACCTTTTAGGACTGATGCATAATGCCTTTCGGGACTGATCGGTAAACAAGATGGCCAACCGGCCGCCATCTTAGATTTCATTGTTGAAGTTTGTTACCACTATTTCTTAGAAAGTACTATAGCGATCTGTCTCAAATTTTATATGTCATGTGTTTGAAAAAGTTTGAAAAGCAGGGAAAAGATCCCTCTTTCCATTGTCAGACATAGATCTTTCTTTGGTGGGCGCCAAGATCCCTCTGGGATCTCTTGTTCACGAGGGTATGTGTACACTAATTGAAATATTTTGGCTATGAAAAAAAGCAGACTTCCTATTTATCAATTATGTGATGTGTACTTACAGAGTTTGGCAGACACTGTATAAACACATAAAGAAACCAGGAACAAAGCTAATTACTGTCCCAAGTATAGAAGAAAGTCTGGAAAGTTTGCAGGTATGTAACTGTGTATTCTGCTATGTCCACATTTCCTGCTCATTCTTATATTCACATCCAGTCTTTCCTGGTTTGTTCATCCCTATACCCATATGTCAATTTTCCCTCGTTATTTCATGTTTGCTTTTCCATAATATCCATCTTTTAATTTTTCTCATTGTATCCATCTTTGTTTATCCCTATACCTGTCTGTCAATCTTCCTTTGCTGTATCCATCTTTGTTCATCCCTATACCTGTCTGTCAATCTTCCTTTGCTGTACATGATTGTTTATTCCTATACCCTTCTGTCAATCTTCTCTCGCTGTATCCATCTTTGCCCATTCCTATATCTGTCTGTCAATTTTCTCTTGCTGTATTCGTGTTTGTCCATCCCTACACCCATCTGTCAATCTTATCTTGCTGTAGTCAATTTTGTTTATCCCTATACCCTTCTGTCAATCTTCTCTTGCTGTATTCATCTTTGTTTATTCCTATATATACCTTTCTGTCAATCCTCTTGTTTGTGTATCCCTCCTCAGAAGTTCAAAT
This sequence comes from Argopecten irradians, assembly GCF_041381155.1. NCBI lineage: Eukaryota > Metazoa > Mollusca > Bivalvia > Pectinida > Pectinidae > Argopecten > Argopecten irradians. The sequence goes on from NC_091136.1 coordinate 38,521,871, forward strand.
GTCATTCGCATGTATGATACATCATAATTTGAGATTATAGTTTTTGACTGTAGGACCAACCTTGGATGACTCTTGAATACTGTGTATTCCTCAAACTTTTAATCGGGTCCCATGTAGTTTGAGTTAAAAGAGGTTTTACTGTATATAATTATACAGTATTATTGATTAACCATGATAATTCATTTAAACAATATTTTCGTTCTTTTGTTCTTTCAGCTGAACTTGAAGTTGTCTCGATGGCTGAAAGAGATTGATGTGAAAGATGTGTGTAAACAATCCAACGTTCTACTGTATGGACTGGAGTCACCAGATGAGGACGAACTCTCATCTATCCACCTCTACGAGGTTCTACCCAGGACTTAACAAACGTTGTTCAATGTGATGAAATTGCTACAAGTCGTGGAGAGGGGCAATCTTCATATGTATATCAATTTCATAGTCCTTCAAGTTTCTACCTGGACATAATATAAACAAGGAGATGGGTACAGATCTGCAATGGACTACACATATATACAGATTTCGATGCAGTATTCAGAAGTTTCTTATGGAATGTGGCTGCATTTTTAAAGAAGTGTGATTCTGAGTTGCTCTCCTTACTTAACTTTTCCAAATTGTGATAATATAATAAACTTTGTATCTTTTGTTCCCCAAAATCATGTTGTCTTTATTACTAGAATCCACGTAATCCTAACCTTGTCACCTGATCATTTTGTGTTGTTCAATAACTTTGCCTTAAGAAAATTATGGTTGATGTTAAAACATCAACAGATTTTGACCTAGAATTGACACACGGCTTAGTTTAACTTATCAACAGAAGAGTTTCAACTTTTGGGCCTCAGATTGGACCACCACGTCCAAAAGACATCAGGGTTTGGAGGATTAGAAGTTCTGTAATATGATCTTGAATGAACATATACAAAAGTTTAACCAATCTTCTGTTAAAATTTTCCATAATTAAGGCCCTCTACCTTTCTGAAACAGCTTTTGATTTTTAGCCCACCATCATCATTCCGTCTGTCTGTCTACAATTTTTGTTACCGCTACTTCTCAGAAAGTACCAAAGAGATCTGTCTCAAATTACATGTGCAGGTTCCCCTAGGTCCATAGTTGTGCATATTGCATTTTGAAACTGATGAGTGAACAAGATGGTGGACAAGCCGCCATCTTGGATTTTGATGATTTAAGTTTGTTACCACTATTTCTCAGAAAGTGCTGAAAGGGATCTATCTCAAATTTCATGTGCAGGTTCCCCTAGGACCTTAAATGTGCATACTGGATCTTGAGACCGATCAGTCAACAAGATGGTTGACAGGTAGCCATCTTGGATTTTGAAAATTGTTTGTTACTGCTATATATCTCAGAAAGTACTGAAAGGGTCTTTATCATATTTCACATGTAGTAAAAGTTTGAAAAGCAGAGAAAAGATTCCTCTTTCCATTGTCAGACATAGATCATTTTTTGTTGGCGCCAAGATACCTCTGGTTTCACAGGGACCTGGCATGAAATTTTTTAACCACTAACAGTATACATATACATATTATAATTTCATGATATATATGTATACTGTTGGTTAAAGAAAATTGTGCCGGTCCCTGTGTCTGGTTTATCAACAGGAAATTAAAAGGCCAATATTGGACTAAAAGAATTTTTTTTAAGACCATCAATGTTTGTTTTATATATAACATAATTGAGAAAGCTAAAAGATACCATAGCAAAATGTATTAAAACTTCAATAATGTTTATATTGATAAGCCTATGACAACACAGATAAAAACAACATTCAGATATATTTATACACATTAATTATTTCAATGAAAATATAAAACTTGATGTACAAGGTAAGTATAAATCAAAACCATTTACACCATATTGAGAAAGAATTTGTACAAAATGTAAATCTGCTTAAAACAAAGAGCACTTGAAAAATTTAAATGAAAGATTATCTGTTTCTTTTGTTAAATGTACAGATCTACCACAAAAAAAGATACTAAAAACAAGTTTAAAAGCATTATTTGCAAAAACATTGTCAACTCAAAATTAAGAGTCATGGTTATCAAACTGTTATGAAAATTTAAACTGAAAGCCCTTGTGAGAAATATTTTCGAACCAAAGGAGGAAAATATATTTTAGTAAAACTCTGCATGCAACATAAATAGATACAAACATTAATTCCAAAGTCATGTACACACAGCAAAGAAATAGATTTGCAAAGAAATTAAAATTTTAAATATAGTGTTTAAAATATCTGATAGATGAATATTACAATAAATATCAGTTGTAAACAAAGTTTAGATAAACAAAAATTGACATTTCTCTGATCACAAGTACGCATGTAACATGATTAAAACCATTTCAATGGAAGTTGGCCATTGTGAAGAAAAACACTAATACTGATTGTGAAGAATTGAAAGTGTGTTACGAATATATAACCCTCATTATGACATGGGATCAACCCAATAACAGTAATACTGCACAAAACATGGATGGATTTCCATAAAAACAAAAGTCTATCACATCATTTTATCACATATTGTATTCATTATAATATGAATAATTAGTTCGCACTGAAATTATTCGTTCCTTCAAATAGCAGAGTTATCTACCCTTGTGAGCAGGTATTGATGGTTAGTTTGTGAAGGCTTATGTACCGTGGTAACCTCTGTAAGAAATTATAATTTCCCCACACAGTGTTCTGTTGTAAAATTCGACACCAGGTACCTAGTCCCAGGAGTAGATAACTCTACATTATGAAAAGGGTCATTAATACAGTTTCTTTAATCCGAGATTGCTTCAGCTCTGCGGAACATAAGTTCACTCTGATATTTTGAGGTTTCATGGTGGAAATCAGGCTGCAGTAGTCTTTCTCTACTTGGCATTTTGTACTTCCCTTCCACACGATTTCGATCCTCAACATTGTAGTGCATTTGTTCACGCTTTTCCAAGAACATATTTTCATCATGTTCTACGTGGGGAATGCCTCCAAGCTCTGCATTCTAAACAAACATAAAAGATATTGCATTATTTCTACAAGTGTATTGTTAATGTTTTCAAATGTTAGATACATTTGTTTTCATTTTCTTAAATAGTATATAAACATTACAAACATGTTGGAATATCAAACATTGGGTTGGGTGCATGCAAACTAAGAGGATCGAATGACCTTGACCAACTTTTAAGGTGACAAAAGTAAAATACCTGCAGATGACCTCTTTTTTTAAAGAACTTTACTTACCAAGAGATAATTATGGTCTTTTAATGAACAACATATATCTACAGAATCATAAATTCTGATATTCAATTGTGCTCCTGATGAATGTATAATTTTAGTGACTGGTGGATAATGTGTTTGACATGCAAAATAGCCTTGGTTAAAATACCAGTAGTATGTCTACTATGTGAGGTGACATTCATATAGCCATGGCAATTAGATCATAAGCAAAATGACAATAATATTCTTTTGTTTGTTAGTCGAGTGATGGACAGTACTGAGTACATGCATAGTAACAGTAAAAATGGCTGAACTTTTACAGTATTGTTGGATGACACGTGACATTGTTTAATTTATGACATGTTTACTTGAAATTATCAACTGGAAAAGCAATGGCAGTGCAAACATAAAATATGTATCCCACTGTGGCACATAAAGACTACAATGTAAATTGATTAAACTGATATACACAAAAATGATATTATATTAAATTAATATAACTTAAGTTTGAACAACTGCGCTAGCCAAAGGTATTCGGAGAGTATCATACTGAATACCCTTGGCTAGCGAAGTTGAAGTTTGAAATGCTTGAAATTGATCACCATATTTCACTTTTTTATATACCGTATACATGTAATGTAAATAATCATCTGCAAAGACAATAATTAGTAGATCTAAACTAAAATGAAATGTAAATAACTTATTAAGCAAATGTTCATGCTTGAACTTACATCCATGGAAACTTTGTCCAGAGCTATAATGTCTAGAAATGGGAAAAAGTATATGTGTTGGTTGATAAAGTACATTATGAAATGACTTTGTATATCGCTCAGATCTACTTTCACTTTAGAGCGAGGAAATTTCAGATTTCTGTTAATGGATAAATATCTATCGGTAAATCTGGCTCTAATGGATGATTCTATATTTACCATCATTTATATATAGATATAACTTTCAAATTCCCATATAATTATATGATAAATAGAATAGGAATATTACCTGGTAGACAATTACAATTCCTACTGGTGTGACTTTTATGTTAGATGTAAGTTAAAGTTGACTATTATCTTGTAAGTTAAAGTTAAAGATGTATGTCAATGACCTTCTTTTGGTACACACCCGAAAACTTGCCCTTCCTAGATGAGCAAAGTTTTATGACCATATGATAAGATGTTACAGTTAAAGCAACAAATATTGGTAGATTAATGGAGATACAAGGTGGGTGAAATGGTATTTTAATGTAATAAAAAATAAAAACATAAAAACGTTGGTCAGTTTAATCTTCATTTGACACAAAACATTGCCTTCCTTATAGGTGAGCCTGTGATCCAAATAAGGCATTCCAGTGACAAAATCACAAATAGTGGAGGAGATGAAATTGTACTTAAAGTAGATCAAAATGTTCATCACGGTGACCTCCATTTAGTGCAAAACACACTTCCTTACCCAGTGGAGCCTAAGACCTCAGTAAGAAATTTCAGTGACAAAGAAGCTGGACTAAGACTTATTTTTGATTTAAGGCAATGATCAAATGAAAATCAGTGATCAGCTACTTTTGGTAAGAAAAAAGTCGTAATTATAGAGGAGAAAGGTCTGTAAGTTTACATTTGTATGAAGGTCTGTGCAAAAAGATCACAGTGACAGACTTAAAACCAGAGAATAAACCAATAGAAAGTATCAAATTCCATTGTCACATTGTAGTACACAGATATTAATGTCCATACCGTCGTTTATAAGTGTGTAGGACAGTTTACTTAAGTGAACTTTATTAGCATAATAGATCAATAGTTGTAGCCAGTAAAGAATAAAGATCAGGCTTCAACTGTTGATCCAAAATATACCTATCAGGAAAGGGACAATTCTTTCAAAATAGCATTAACATTTTGTTTTATTCTTGTACCGAATGTTTTACTGCAAAATATACAAATTGCATTTAATGTAATCTTATGGAAATCATATGCCTGAATATTTATTTGATATAAAATCCACATTACGGTTATTATTGTGGATCTTGCAAATTAGCTCTATTTCCTACAAGGTCTTCATATCAACGGGAGGTGTGCTTTGACCTCCACCACATGCAATGGTAGATATATATATACCTTTACTATAAGCTCTCTGTTCTTCATGTCAGTCTTCCATTCTTGAACATACAGACGTGGCACCACTGAATGGAGGCGAGAATATTCAGGTATTCTGTAACAGAAGAAGAGTTACCAAAGGTGTACAAGATATGAAGGAATCCTGATAGGACATACACAATACTACAAAACACATTTGATTATTTTAGTTCTGATGAAGAATTGGTTCTCCATCAGTGTAAAGGCAAAACATTTTTTTTAAATTGTTCATTGTCATATAAAACATATTATGAACTATGTTATAAATGTGTGATAAGTTCCTTTTATATTTATTTATAAACTTATCATATGGAGACCCCATTGGAAATAAGCCTTCTTGGCTGTGATGGGTTATCCTAGGTAAAGATTTACATGAATAATATTTATTTGTATCTTTACGGTGAACTATCATATGTAAATTGGTGCTTTATCTATGAATTAATATCTTTATGTCAAACCAAACCACCACATGTATGTCTATTTGTTTCTAATACCTGAATTCGTAAATATTATTATTTTAACTATATTGTGGCTGTGGGATTGGACTGGGTTTATCATTGGCAACCAGGTAGCTCAATCAGTAAAACATCCGTGTTGTGCTTGGAGATTCAAGGTTTGAGCTCTGCTTTGGATGCTACATTTTTCCCCAATCTGATTGAAATACAGATCCTTATTCTCAGTCCATTTAAAAAAGGATGTCCGCTGTTAATAATAAATGGAGATAATAGTTATAACATTATTCAAACAATAAAATTTCATTCCGCATCAGCAGTCAAACCCATATTCAACTATGGTTCATATAAAGGGTGACAACTTCCTGTGGGGGTATGAAAAAGATTGACTTGATAGAATGTCTCTGATTAAACAGCGTCTTTGACAGCATGCTTCAGTGAGATATGTTAGTATTAAAAGCAGACTAATTAAAATACAGATCATTGTTTTCACTTTAGTCACCTTTTACAATAATACAGTGAGGTTAGCAGGTAAACACTGCCTATGGCCTTCCTACAGGGCAACATTTTAATAACGTCACTGCAGTGGTAGGCCTACTTTATAATATTTTTTCAATGAGAACAAAATAACTCATTGACTGGTCGGTGATATTTTTGCACTGTTGTTTTTAAGAACATTATCATTAAGACAATTTATTTCTAATGGTTAATGTGGTTGTTGTCTTGATGTGATCAAAAATAATATACATTATGCGACGATCACAACTCGGGTCATAGCTTCTTCTGTAACCCTTGACAACCAGATGTAATCCACTCTAACTCATGATTAATTACCATCAATGAGTGATTTCGTTATCATTTTGAACTGTACGATTTTGAAAATATATAAAAATGGATGCAATAATTATGTCCTTACCTCGGACGACTGTATTTGTAAAGACTTTCAGCAAATTTTTGATTGATATTTTTACGGCCCTGTGGTCCTGCCATTTTTCCTTTCTTTGTCAGTCTCGCTCACATAGACGATTGTTACTTATGCATTAGCACTGTTATAATCAAACGTTTGGTTGAACGATGTATTTGTATTAATTCTCGCCAATCTCCGAGAGAACGCGAGATTTCATGATCATAACAGTCATGGCGGCGGATGGATGTGTCACGACGTCAACCTCAATGTTTTGCATCATATTTTCGTGGAAAATACGAATCCAAGTATAAGATCGCATGTGCTTTTTATAAAGATATGAAGTTGGTATGCAAATTAATTAAGAGTCATGTTAATGATTTTGCTAACGCATGGTTGAACAGCCAACTGTTATCTTTATGCATGAAGTGTGCTTATCAGTTAGGCCTATTTTCAGTCTAATCTTTCGATCCAACTTAATTGATTATAATTGATTAATACAGATTTTCCTCATACTGAGTATAACATAGTGTTTAATGTATATAGCTGTATCTAAAAACCGTATTTTTGACACATGCTTAACGGTAACTAGATCGATGTTATTTAGAAAGTGCACTGTAGAGTTTGTGGCAGTAAAATTGTGGAGTGGTACTTTATTTACTTTCATTTACTTAGCATTGATGTCACTATTTTTTCAATTCCATCGGGGTATGAAAGAAATTTTGTTTGCAGACTGTATGAATCCGCGTAGATTCACACCCGGAATAAGCAGATTTAATTTTGGCAAAACCAAATTATGGTAACTGCCATTGCAGCAAAGGATGGACAAATTTTAGCCTAATAATACAAAGTACATATTTTTTTATGTTGTGTTACAATTAACTACATGCCATCCTCAATACTTCAGGGGTTCCGATCACTTACGATCTCTACACCCCTGGACTATCTCATAATAAAACTGGAGGCAACAGAACAGGTAATTTAGTCCTCTGATGTACATCAAAAGAGCCGTATTAAGATACAGTGTGGTTGACTGTGTGGCTTTGAAGTGGACATCCTTTTCTCTGTAGTCTTCAAATAAAGTCTTTGCAAACCCCTGAGCTGCCTTCAAATTTACTATGAGATAGTCCAGGGGAGTAGAGATTGTATGTGATCGGAACCCCAGGAGTATCGAGGATGACTACATATACAGTTGGTAGTAGACTAAAGGTTACACCCTTGTGCACACGGAGTGCACGAGGTTTAGACTACAGGTAGACACGGAGTGCACGAGGTTTAAACTACAGGTAGACACGGAGTGCACGAGGTTTAGACTACAGGTAGACACGGAGTGCACAAGATTTAGACTACAGGTAGACACGGAGTGCACTACGTGTGAACACGGTGTCCACTACAGGTGGACATCGTGTCCAGGTACATTGAGACCTAGACAGACAAGGTGATGCGTTACAGTTAGGGATCGGGGAAGAATAAGTTCTTCAATTTGAAATAATACATAATCATAACTTTTAAGTGTTTATTTTTTTTTAATTACAACATCTACAATTTAATGTACAGTATACATAACTATATAATACGATGTTTTTTTAGTATATATGAATAAAACCTTTTCACTGCACATTAAGTATATGTCTATTTAATTTTATATCATTAGTTCATTCATATCTTAAATTGTCTATATTACGTTTTCAAAAGTAAATGTTTCATGGGTAAATTGCATTAAATATATATATATCATTTACATGAAATAGTAAATACAAGCATTTTCACAAGTAAAAAAACAACTTTAAATTGCAGCAAAAACCAGTCCTAATGTGCTTTTGAGACATTTTTTTTATGATAAGCTATCAGTAATACAATCATATACCGGGTACATGTAATACATAGCTTTTAAATAAAAAGATTTGGTGCCTATCAATCAGTTGTCTAGCGATACCCTTGTAGATCGTCTTTCATTAAAATATATACACTTTTATAATATTTTTCTTGCTATTTTAAGTTCTAAAAGTATTGTACGTAAAAATAGCAAGTACCCAATTCAGCTTGTTTTGATTCTTAATTACCGGTACACACAATATGTTTATGATCCCAACCCCGCAAGTTATCTTGACCGTATATTGCGTCATGGTCCAATAATTATAACTTGTCAAGCATACAGGTAAGCCACAGTATCCAGCTATACAGGTGCCTCAAGGTGACCATCGATAGATGGCCAGAGGGCAGAATCGTTGCCTTCTGTGTTTGCACGGCTTTATGAGAACGGGGCAGTATCTTTATATAATATGTGATTTTAGAATTGTTTCTATGGAAGTTTGTTAAGACAAACAAATATACTTTACCGTTTAAAAATCATAAGTACCATTCTTATTAGATACTTGTACATGCTTGTTGTAGAGCCTGGGTAAACATGTACACCGTTTCCCGAGGGGGGGGGGGGGGGTAGATTGGGGATTGGGATGAGGTAAAAACTAGCTGCCAAAACATATAGTAAGTGATGCTGAATACACCTCAATTATTGTCACAATTATTGTCATGACAGGCAGCCATGAAGTGGAGCTGACGGGAGCTGTACAATGCGTAAATCAAGCATGTCTGTCACAACATTGAATTTACCAATAATACATGTATATATTATAATCAAAATTAATTTAAATTAGGTACTTATTCATCATTGTAATATGGTATTTTATGTACATAGTCATGATAATCAGGTTTCTGATATATGTAAAAAGCCAGTGTAAAAAAAAATAAATTAATGAAAAGATATCGGATGAAATATGATATTCCAATAATCTTGAAATAAATGTTTTAATTAATTATACACTTGGTATTTAGATTATTTTTAATTTTAATATATAAAGCTTCATTATCAAATAAATTAAAATGCACTACCAGTTAAAACACATATCCCTATTGACTAGCATTGTTGTATAACTGTACGTATTTGTGTGATGAGTTCAATATATGTATGTAAAGAGGCTGCCACCTAGGTACAGCATGCTATAAATGGACCCCCTAGGGTTGGGATAAGGTACTACATATATACAGGTGTTGTTAGTATGTGATACACTTGACTGAACATATTGAAGGGTGCCCAAAGAAGGCCCCAGGCCCCTGACCCCACTATGACCAATGTTAGGTAATTTAGATTATTATACCTGTGTGGTTGATGGAACAGTATGAAGTCCAAGTGACCATGGCAACTGCAGTCCTAGCCTAGGGGTCTACCTTTCGAGCAGGCAAATTTTAAGTGTACAATATACTACATGTGTGGATCATACATTGTTATCACGTAACTCACGCGGTTTGTAAAAGAAGGTCAGAATAGGATATTGTCAAATTATCAAGGTTTCTAGAATTAAAATAATTGTGACAAATTCAGAATTTAATCAACAACTATGAATCAACAGTTTAAATGGATAGAAGTTGGATTTATTTTGATTCTATCTGCATGTGACCTACATTTTAGCGATCGGTCCTTTGAACAGTGTTGATGCTCACGAGCAGCCACATGCCCGATACTAAATTTTTGCTTTCTTAAGCCAGTGCTTATATAATTACAGGTTCCACAATCGGTTGACACAATAAAATGTAATTTCTAATGCCGATTTTTAACGTCTATGGACGATTTCTCATTTTTCCTATGCTTTGCAACGAACCAGGTTCCATGTAGCAAATGTATACGTATTACACATTTGACAGGATCAGAGATTTAAATAGTACATTTAGATCTCTGACAGGATTAAAACTATTTCGCGCACCTTGCCGTTTAGAAAACTATATTCCATACATACATAGTTAACATTTTATGAAGAATTTGATTTGTTTATGTGTATATGTCCTTGCTTTTATTATGCCTATCAATATATTCTTTTTAATCAAAATATTTTGCCGATCAAAATATCTCTTTGGCGACGATTTGCTTACACTGAAAATCTTACTTCACGCAAGGTCCATCACTTAATGCGTTCGAAAAAGAATTTCATCTCTAAACTACATATCACTAGCTAAGAAAAATAGTTTTTACTGGGAAAATGCGGACTTGAACTATCCATTGATGAGACATAACCAGAACGTGGTTTACCGTACGCAGTTAATTTGCTTTTATAACTTCTAATAAACGTCCTTATTTATAAATTAAATTGTATGATAATATATATTGATACATTTTACTTTATATGTATCTATTCAAATAAACATTACAGTACGAATGATTTCCAGTAATTAACGGCAATTTTTATGTTGCAATAAATATTATGTTTCTGATCGCAATAAATATTTCTATCTGTCAAAGTCCATATAGACTGCAGAATAAATACATATTTTCTCATATCTCTGTGGCACATCATCTAGTCTGTCTGTGGTCTGGATGTAGTGGACATTTTACCTGGACACGATGTCCACCTGTAGTGGACACCGTGTTCACACGTAGTGCACTCCGTGTCTACCTGTAGTCTAAATCTTGTGCACTCCGTGTCTACCTGTAGTCTAAACCTCGTGCACTCCGTGTCCACTCGTAGTTCACACCGTGTGCACAATGTGTAACTTTTAGTCTACTACCAACTGTACATGCATGTTATCAAAACGATTTGAGTGGACTGAACATTTCATGTATTTGTTGCATGTCTTAAGGCTTGCATTAGTCTATTCTTCCTCTTATGAAGTTATGATTAACTATATATATCAATTGATTTAATAACCATTGACATTTATATGATAAAATCCCTGTTGATTGAAAATGAAAATTACAATTATTTTTAACATATAGAACTGAATCTGAGTAAATTATTTGTGATAACTAACTCTTTGAGTTTCTTTTGCTATCTTTTCTTTGCATGAAACCTTCTTTTCAAACAACTTGGACCTGATCAGGTTCCATCTTTACTAGTAATTGAAAAACTATATAGAATAGAGTTTAACCTCATGTGGGTAGTAGGATTTCCTTAGGTCTTAGTTTGAATTAAAGTTTGGTTTTTTGTGTGTTTTTTGTAGTGTCCATACTTAGTGCACTGATGGAGGGTCATATTGTGAAGGAATTTCAAAATCTGCGAGTGTTTTCAAACAACAAGTTTGTGAGAATGGATGAGCTGGTGCAGGATTTGGCAAGTGCTCTTGAGGAGACTGCCAGAAGCACCAAGCCTCAGGCCCGTGAGAGTCAGCCCTCTGGGTCATCCTCCAAACGCTGCAGTAGAAAACGCAAAGGAAAGAAACGTCGAACATTCATTGTTGATGGAGGAAACATAAGTGAAGCCTCCGAGAGTAGTGTTGAAGAAGCTCTGAAAGATTATATGGAAAATATCATCCAACAGAGTGATTCAGATGATATTGGTATGTCATCAACAGTGGCTAGGTTGACAATGCCATTAAACTTTAATTACGTGCCATCAGTAGAATCAGATTCGGTGACAGAAACTTTTTCTCCTAGGCGTCCTCAACGTCGAAGGAAGAAATACAAATCCATGGCAGTAGACAATGATCCCGATATGATGATGCAGCCACCAATGCATCCTCCAAAACCTTATTTGCATCACCATGGTAGTGACGGGGCTCTTCACAACTCTTCAGTAGACCAGGAGCTAGAGTCAACTCTCACTCCCCTTTCCAGTAAAGACAACAATGGACTGTTAGTCTCTGTTTTACCTGGGAAAAGGAAGAGGAGCTCCAAGTCAAGGTCAGACTTTCCATCCAGCAGCAGTCATAACAAACCAACCAAGAATGAAGATACTATGGACATGGGTTCTCAGTAAGTCTTTGCTTACATCTATGTTTTCTTGTCGGCTTATTAAAAGTTTAGAAATTGAGATCTATTCTTGAATGAATGACAATGGGATTTAATTAAACTTTGGACTAGATAATTCAGAAAAAAAAAATTCTGTAGACCCGAAACTTCTCTAATAATGATGTGAAAATCTTTTCTCTGTACTTTTAAAGGATACCCAATTTCCGGGTTTGGTAACCAGTAACCTTTGATATATATATATATGACAATGGCTCAAATCTTTTCCTTCATCTTATATACTGCAAATCCACTTACCGTTGATTTCTTCCTTTCATACAATTTTTTACGTTATTTTACATCTGCGAAATACCCAAAATAATTGTACAAGAAAAATGTGAGTTTGTTAATTACAGTAAACTGAAATCACTGTCTTAAAGTTACTCTTTTGATACTATAATGTTGTATGATTGATGTACATTTTTTCATTGTAGAGAGAGCAGTTCCAGTCTAAGCAGTAGTGAGAGTGATGGTTTGATAACCAATGATGAGGGAAGAGAAGGTCAGTAATTATATACCCAAGTAAAATTAGGTTTTCACTAACTTAGATACATTAATATACAGGTTGCTCAATGTTTTCCCATTTAACAAGACATGAAGTTGTTTTTTATTTGAAAGTAATGTTTTTACAGGGTAACATCATTTGTTGTTCAAAACCCATCTGTTATTATATAAATACTACCTGCATTAGAGGGTGACAGTGCCTAGTGTCACCCCGAGGATATCACTGTCACCCGAGGCGAACAGGACAGTGATATTCCGAGGGGTGAAACTAGGCACTGTCACCCTCTAATGCAGGTAGCTTTTATTTTATTATACCAAAAGTCTAGAAACAAAATTGCTTTTCAAGTATTTACAATATATTGAAACATTTTAACTGATTTTAGCAAAAGTCGAACAGTCACCGTTGGCAGTAGAATAGCATATCAGCTTCTACTCAGTAGCGCTAACTATCACTGCACTATAAAAAAGAATACTCACAATAAGCATTTAGTGAAAATTCTTGTTGTCTTGTCTCCTGCTTTTGTTTAAATCTTAACGTTTTTGTAAATCTCAATGAATTTTGGTTTCGTCCCATCGTCTGTTTACAACATTAGCAACGTCACGAAGACGCTTAAAATCGCATGTCTTCCGTTCACTTAATCACCGACGGGTTCATAAAAACCAACACATAGCGCTTTGACGGTAAGCGAAAAGACGTGAACAGAAAGCTCTGTCCTTAATTTGATATTTTTATTGATAAACAGACTAATTTGGCAAAACTATTACTAAATAGCTCCAGATAAATTTTGATGCGTCGCTTCAAAAAACACAGATGGCGTCGAAATAAGAAACAAGTGCGCATCTTTTTCGGGCGGTTAATATTTAGCACTGTCAAAAATACACTATTACCTGTTGCTAGGGGGTTGCTACGAACGTGTCTATTGTTTTCTATTGTTCTAATGTTACCTGCCGTGTGATAGTGTAAAATACCAAATATCTCTCGACCAATCAGAATGCAGGATTCTCACTTGAGGTATAATAAAGACAATTATCACAGTATACCTTAAGAAGAAGGCATTCCTTGTTATGTCATTACTTGTGCTAATTACCTAAAATAGAAAAGTTTACACACAATTATACTCATAATCAATACTGTTCTAATTAAGGAGATCTACAAAGAAAATTGGTACTTGTTACAAATATTAACAATGGGATTGTATATTGAAAGAATGACAAGGGTAATTTTTCTGAGAGCTTGACAGGCTTGGTCAAAATTGTTTTATGACCTTTACTGCAAACTGCATGTTAACAAATAGAAAAAAAATGTAATGAAATAATTAAAGTGGTAATGGGTAGGTTTTGTTTATTTATTGTATTTTAAGCTGATGATGAACAGAGTGATTTTTTCTACGAGGGTGGTCCAGCATCTGGTATTCCTGGCATCATTCCGTGGTGGGAAAGCGATGCGGGTCCGCGAGATGCAGATTCTGAAAAGGAATTCCAACAGATACTAACAGGGACATTTGAACACCTTTCCAAATCCTCACAGATGGCTTTCAAAGCCAGAGTATCAAGGCTCATGGCAAAGGTAACACAAATCACAACATTTTCTGCAGTGACAATATACAGAAAGTCTGTACATCATTTGGTGTCAGAATAAATAAATGTTACTCTGTAATACTGAGACTTGGTTATGCACACTCTAAAAACACATAAAGGGGAAGTCATCCTTACATGACTTTAGCTCTTACATGTAATAGGATGTTAAATATTATGAACCAGTCATGAATATCAACTCAGTGCATTTTCAATTGATCAAAGGAAAGAATTGGTGTGTGTATATCTCTAATATTGTTCATGGATTCAGAGTATTATTGCTTCATCTGTATCACAATGTTTTTTTCTTTAAGTCTGGCAGAGAAATCCGCTTTGGAAGAAGAAAGTTGAAAGAAAAGGTTAGTATATCATGAAAAAATTATGTTGTCTTTGAATATTGAATTTGATGGAAAGATTTTTGTTATGTCTTGAATGTCTGTAATTACACACATTTATCATCTAAGCTGATCAATTGTTTTTGCCCAGTAATGCCCCGGAATGGAGAGGAGGTGGATACAATTTTTTAGTTACGTGTGTTGATAATGATTAAGTGCTCTTCCCCTTTAAAGATGCTCCACCGCAGACAGAGCATAAACAATAGTCATCAACAATAACTGGTGTTAAATTGTGTACATATAT
Organism: Argopecten irradians; assembly: GCF_041381155.1. Lineage (NCBI taxonomy): Eukaryota > Metazoa > Mollusca > Bivalvia > Pectinida > Pectinidae > Argopecten > Argopecten irradians. Next base: position 38,537,049 of record NC_091136.1, read on the forward strand.
GTCTAATTAACAGAAACAAAATAATATAAAATAATTTTGCTTTTGGTGCATGCACATTCAGCACTTCATTCCATATAGGACGTAGTGGCACAGAATTTTTTCGGGACGCTAGTAATTATTTTAAATATTTTCATCTTGAAGTAAAAATAAAGCTCACATTTTTCAATGGTGGTTATGGTGTAAAGTAAGTAACTTTTGTAACTGAAGAAAAATACTAAGTCATCTGCTCCTGTTTTTGATAGTGACAAAATACCATTTGTAAGCGGTGGAGCATCTGTTATTGTAATTAATAAAGAAATATTTTTCCACAGCATCCTGGGTACACAGTGTCTAGATTTCTACAAGATAGACAGGTGTGGAACTCTATGCAGGGAATGATGTCTCCTGCGTGGCAGTCTAGTAACAACACCAGTTCCTGTAACGATAACTCGAAACGTCGTCGGAACACCCCTCCTCCTACACCACAGGCAGAAGGTATGTGGCCATACAGATAAACCTTATTATGTTGAGACCATGAGAAGACTACAGGTTATCTGAGTATTAAGCTAAATGAGTAACTATAAAAAAACATACCGTATTTTCCCTAATGAGGGCGCCAGGCGCAGGTAAATGGCTTAGGGGGGCGCTGTTATTTGAGACTATTTTTAGATATTTTTTCTGAAACAGACTTTAGTCATTTTGCTTTTTAGTTTTGTATTTTTCTGAAACTTACTATAACCATGTTACGTTTTGAAGTCAAGTAAGTATTGAAATTACACAATTGTGAAGAAATGTATGCACCAGAAGTATTAAACATTGGTTAAATATGTCTGTTTCACAGAATTTTGGCATTTCATGCTAGCCTGTTTGTTTACCATGCCTACACAAAATGGCGGACGGTGCTTTCGATCGCTACTTTCGTTTTGTGGCAGATGGGAAATACTGACAAGAGCACACAATAAAATGCTTGGAATGATAACATTCCTGTTATTTAGGAACCTTTATCATAGATATACAGTGAGAATTCATAAAACCTGTATAGACATCACTAAAATGCTGTTGCCAGTTTAATAGTCTTCATCCATACATGTGTGTGGGGCATTCAAGTGACACGTTTTGTTTTGAACATGGCGTTCTCGCTGTTTCTATGTGTAAACACTTGGCAAAGATGTCCTAAGGGCCACACCAATTTGAAAAATAGTTTTTCGGGAAATTGAGGGGAAAAAAAGTGCCGCGAGAGGGTGTTTTTTTTTTTTTTTTTTAAATTTTCTTTTTCCAAAAAAATGTGGCGAGCGGTATCAAAAATGAGAATAAGATGTATACAAACATTAACACAAGGCTAAATCCATTATATTTGTGTTTTATTTACATGCAGGTTATAGTATTTTATGTTTTGAGAGGCAAAAGAAAAGATATAAACAACATCCATGGCCTCTGTGCTATTGACTTGTCTGAAAGACTAATTGTTGTCTGAACAATGTTCATGTGCAAAGATTTTAAGAGAACAAGGTAAAAACCAATATAATGATAAATTCAACAGTTATTAACAACAATAATTACTGACTACTATGCCTTGGCATTGAAAAAAATTTAATTATCAAATTCAAATATACCTATACTATAAATCAACAGTGTTTTTATTTCTTGTCCAGGTGGAACTCTACTAAAACACTATCGGAGAATCATAAATATTCTTGATCTACAATATCGGGAACCTATAAAATTTTGCCACACCCAATAGAACAAAAGGTTAGCATTTGCGTACATGAAAATACTTTTACATTTATGTAAATTTACATTTAAAAAAAAAAGAATTCTCAAGTATGCAAATGTAATAATTGGATTGTTTTAGAGTCACACAAAAACAAATGTAAATATATTAGATATCAAAAATCACAGTATAGATATAATCTTGAATAGTTATGCAAAACTATAAAAGCATTCAATATCATCTGACATATTAATTTCAATTGCATTAATCAGGTTGGGCACATGTAAATTTTTTGCTATTATAGCGATATAAAGCTATAATAGCTATTTATAGCTACCCGGTATACAAAATTGACGGTTAACAACATTTTTGAAGATAAAGTTGCTTCCGCTTAATACCGACTCCTTAAACTTGCAATGATTGTTTATAACAATCATTCAAACATATAGAAAGTAGTTTTGATGAGGTATAATTAAGCTAATTAAGTTAATTATTGCTCTATTGTTTCGAACGAAAAGTGGTTGCATAGTGTTCAAATTATCCTTATACACATTCCCTGCAAGTTTCAGGAGTCGGTTTTGAGCGCAAGCATTTTTATCTCCAGAAATGTTGTTTTTCGCTAGTTTTATATAGCTATAAATAGCTATTATAGCTATATATCGCTATAATAGCAATACATTTACATGTGCCCAACCTGTTAATTCTTATATTAGTTTCTGTGACCTTGCTTTCATCTTTGATAACAAACATTCAGTAAAAAAAATAATAAGATTTGAATTTGATGCCAATTAATATACTACAGAAAAAGAAAATAGGCTCGTAAATTAAATTTAAGTATTGGATTATCTATGAAGCATGTAATTTTATGTCTACTACATCGATCACATTTTCGTCATTTGCGTTTATAGAATCGAACAAATCTTTAAACGTCTTACGGTACAGGGAACAACAACAGCTCTGTCCAAAGTTCTCACAGTTGCAACATAAACACCCGCCATTTTTGCATTCGTTTTTTCTTAATCTGGTTCCCATTTGTCCTTAAACTTTCATTTTCTTACCGGTTTAAGCGCTCAAGTGATAAGGATTTCAGCGTGTCTAAAGCACAAACCAGAAATGGTAAGGGAAAAATTGGACATTCGTTCTTCGGATTTCTGAGCATCTGAAATAGGGGCGGTAAATTTTTTTAAATTTTATTTTCTAACTTTCCCATTTTAGGGGCGGGAAATCCCGAAGAACTAGGTTTCAAATTGGTGTGGCCTAAGTTGTCCAATACAATAAATTTAGTGCTGATACAAGCTGATCGGTTATCTGTTAAATATGAGCATCAGATTGAAGTGAAACCGTATTTAATTAGCGTCTGCAAAGACAAATCGTCACAATCTGGCACAAAAATTGTATGAAATTAGTTGATTTTTTTCAGCAAAAAACGTGAGGGGGGGGGCTCTTATTAGAGGAGGCGCTGTTAATAGGAAAAATACGGTATATGGAATTAAAGCAGTGTCTTCAATCAAAGTGGTGAAATTAACAAGATTTAATTAAATATATCTCAATCCATTTCCCCTAAAACAGCAGTTGTTGTTGTTGTTGTCAAGTGACCTTTTTACCTATACTCCATGCAGATTAGTGTCAAATAGTCACATAAATACAGAGTATTGGTGGTTTCTTGTGAGTCACCAAGAAAAAAACTGGCATGTCTGTAAATTAACATATAAATATTACTAAAGAATGCCAATCAAAATCTCAGAATATCATTACATACTCCTTAAAATCATAAACATAATATCAGGGACGCTTTGGAGAAAACAAGAAATTTTTCATGATGTAAAAATGCTATCTTTGTTATAGAAAACATATCTTTCCCAATAACCTGTTTAAATTACACGTGATTTCCTGATATAACCAACAGGAAAAATGTTGTTTGATATACAATACCTGAATTTGAATATCACAATATGGTCGTCCTTGAATGATGTATGCATCTTTACTACTATCCTACCTTCTTTAACATTTCTACTCTGCTTACAATTAAGTTATCCAAAGCACTGGGAGTAAGATTAGGTTTATCATATAATTGTAATGTTGTACATTCATATTGGTAATGTTGTGTTTAGGTTTCATTGGTAATGAGGCTGAGCCTATCCCGGACTCAAACCTGGGTAATAGGATGTTACAAGGCATGGGATGGACACCAGGCTCAGGTCTGGGATCTGATGGTGGTGGTATCAAAACTCCAGTCATGGCTTACCGACGTCCACGGCGTCAAGGACTGGGCTGTCGAACTGCCACAAAACCACCAGATCATTCATAAATTCTGGGAATGTATGAATGTTTTCCACTCATGGATCATGGCTGACCGATTCTTGATTGTCAAGAACATGCTTGTTGGACTGCAACAAATTATGAGATCATTAGATTTTGCGAATGTGTGGATATTTTCTTAAGACTTGTGGATCAATCATTTCACTGTTGTGCAGTAATGGTTTAATACCATGTTTTATGTGATGCATTAAGAATTCGTCATTTATGTTAAGTATTACTTTGGTAATTGTATATACCAATTATGTATGTACAGTGTTAAATATTAAATGTGATTGAGAAGAATTTTTAAGAAGTTTTAATTTAGTTTTCAGCAAAATAGAAATGTGATAAGTTTGATTTTGTACACTTGTGTATTGTTTTACTATAGTCTATGACAAGATCATTGACTATTTTATCTTAAAATGTCTATAGGGGCAGCTTGAGCAACAAAGTCGAAAGAATGATAAAAAAAAAAATTAAACCAATATACACCACATAAATATTCATTTTGGAGTATTTTTGCCATATTAAGGTATAGATATTTTTCTTATTTTGAAAGAAAACTGGGGAACGTTTTATACAGAATTCTCTGTAGTAATTGAAATTTTTATGGATGTTTGTTTACCAAGTTTATTGTAAATATTTTTGTTAGGCCCAATATAATATGCAGGATCAGAAAGTCCTTCAGTAAATGAATAACTCAATTCACATTTGAAAGAAATACATGGCAGTTTTTGAAATTGTTAAATCATCTCAGAAAGAGAAATCATCTCAGAAAGAGAAATCATCTCAGAAAGAGAAATCATCTCAGAAAGAGAAATCATCTCAGAAAGAGAAATCATCTCAGAAAGAGAAATCATCTCAGAAAGAGAAAGTACTCTGAACAGCAAGTAGCTATAGGTTACTACAATTTTATATAATTAGGGGATAGAATGATGGAAGGAGGTGGGATAGGATAAAAGGAAGGAAGGAGATGGGTTGGGATAGACAGATGGAAGGAAGAAGGTGGGTTGGGATAGAAGGAAGAAAGGAGGTGGTTGGGGTAGAAGGAATGAAGGAGGCAGGATAAGATAGAAGGAACTCAAAGGAAGGATGTGGGATAGGTTTAAAGGAAAAAAGGAGGTGAGTTGGGGAGGATGTCATTATGACTTATAGATATTTTGAGGTCCAGACATGTGTTGTTATAATCAGTAAGAAGTAGACTCTTTCGATTATCTTTCATATCAATTATATACAAAACTATTCCTTAAATTGGGTCTTTGTACAAGTACCATGTTTGTTGTGAAATGGCAGGAATTCTTAACATGTTGAAATGAAATCCTTTTTATGTGTAAATTTTGTTGTACATCAAACAAATGCATGTATTTGTGGTACTATTTAAAGAAAGATTTAGTATGTTGTTTTGGCAGACTTTAAATTCTGCAGATTACTTCACAACTTATATTACAAAATGTGTATATACATGTAGTGAAATATGTTTATATATATTTTTGTTACTGGTCAAGACCTAATCTTAAGTACAAGTTTAATTGAAGAATCATGTGCCGTATCCAATATTATATAAATACAAGTTGTGTTGATCAGCTTGATATAAGAGGCAGATATTCCTTTTTTTGTAGCCCACTGTCATCAGACGGTGGGCTATTCAAATCGCTTTTGGTCCATGGTCCGTCCGTCCGTCCGTCCGTCCGCCTTTACGTCCATTAACAATTCTTGACTAGTTCTCAGAAAGTACTTAAGGGATCCTTCTCAAATTTCACATGTAGGTTCCCCTAGGGCCCTAGTTGTGCATATTGCATTTTGGGACCAATCGATCAGCAAGATGGTTGCCAGGCTGCCATCTTGGATTTTGATAGTTAGAGTTTGTTACTGCTATTTCTCAGAAAGTACTGAAGGGATCATTCTCAAATTTCATTTGTAGTTTTCCCAAAGGCCCTAGTTGCGCATATTGCATTTTGGGACTGATCAGATGGTCGACCGGCCGATATCTTGGATTTTGGTAGTTGAAGTTTGCACCACTATTTCTCAGAAAGTACTGAGGAAATTTGTCTCAAATTTCATATGTATGTTCCGCAAGGGTTCTAGTTGTGCATATTTCATTTTGGGGTTGATCAGTCAACAAAATCGTCGACATCTTGGATTTTGATAGTTGAGGTTTGTTATCGCTATCTCAAATTTTATGTGTAGGTGCTTCTAGGACCCTAGTTCTACCTATTGCATTTTGGGATTGATCGGTCAACAAGATAAGAAGTTCCAAGTTTGAAAAGCAGAGAAAATATCCCTCTTTCATTTGTCAGACATAGATCATCCTTTGGTGGGATCTCTTGTTAAAAAATCTAGGAAAAAGCTTAAGTCCAGATATGAATATTGGCTTCTTAAAATTTGAATGAATTTTACTGGGGAAAATATGAGGTCAGATTATAATTAAGATTCAAGTATCTTATGGTAGCCCAAAAATAAAGTCTATTACGTGCAATAAAGGATGTTAGCAATGCTGGTAACATTATAATTCATATGACATGTTGTACATGTATATGTACATTTATTGACTCATCATACCCTATAAATGGTGCTGAACACTTATTCATAGTTACATGCAAATAAAGGAGAGGATGAGTCATGTTAACAGCATTCAGTGTAAAGAAAGCGTCATATACAACCAATAAAACCTGAATTTCCTTTGACTAATAATCATTTGATATCCTCTCTAGATCTGTATTGGGAATTGAAACAAAAGGGCAAATACAAATTGTGTTTAAACATGAAAAACCCATCAAGTGCTGGAAATATCAATGACCATATACATTGTATATCTTGTTGTCTTTTCAAGATTAACCAAATGTATAGTTGTAAATAGTAATTCATAAACCTATGAATGAAAATGCATGCTTGAAATTTACCAGTTCATAATAACATGAACATATATTGGTTTATGAACATGTAAGATTATATTCCTGTTTGTCTGGAATTCATAAAATTTGGAATGTAAATACTTTAGATTTTATAAATATGAACATGTGAATGAAAATCTCAGTTTCAGAATTAAACGTGAATATAATTACTGATGAATAAGCATGTGAATGTATATTCTAGGTGCATGTCTGATTTTCATTAAAACAGCATATAAATATTTGTTCATTTAAAGATGTTACATCGCCGACAGAGCATACATGATATTCATCATTTGAACAGTAATTGGTGTTTAATCATGTATATATATGCCTAATTAACACAAAAAATAACATAAAATAATTTATTTCGCCTTTGGTGCACCCGCAATCATTACTTCATTCTATATAAGAAATAGTGCCACAAATTTTTTTCGGGATGCAATTAATTATATTCAATATTTTTAACTTGAAGTAAAATTAGAAGCTCAAACTTTTCAATGGTGGTAATGGTGTAAAATAAGTAACTTTTGTAACTGAAGAAAAATACAAAATTGTCTGCTCCTGTTTTTAATAGTGAAGAAATACCACTTGTCAGCGTTGGAGCATCTTTAAATACCACGGATGTGTTTACATGAAAAAATTCATGAATAGTATATAGTAATAGTAATCAGTTTTTACTATTATATATAATTACTCCAACAATGTTAGAGATATAGCACAACGAGACACTTCTAAAGAAAATAACGTCTGATTGCCAACGGTAAAAAAGTCCCAATAATAGATCATACTATTAAATGGGGACATCATTTGTGTATCATAAATTTAAATTCATTCAGTAGGTAGAATTTTAAATTACAATGGTGTATATAGTCAGACCTCATTAACTTATCCAATAAGTCGACAATACCATGATAAAAAATAAATATCTGGGTATTTGAGTAAATTTACTTCTAAATACTTGTTAATGTACATGTACACCAATAGATGACATGTTAGTTAGGACCAACAAAATACTTCCAATAAGGTCTTCAAGTTATACAAGTTCGAGTTATAACAAATTTTAACTATATATTATATACAATTTCTATGGATAGCTCTCAGGGGTGTAATGTTACAGTTAGATACAGATTGTCTTTTCTCCATGCTGTATATGTGTCGATGGTATTTATCTCGGTCTTTGTATATCCCACTTTCGCGTGTCTTGTAAACATTTTGGTGTAATATTCAGTTTAGTATATTCTTTCTCGTAAGTCAGGTTTACCATATATAAGAGTGTTGTATTGCTTTTGGTAATCTGTATACCTAATACTTTTTGGCACAATCAATTTTCCGCTCTGAGAGATAAGGAGTACATCCATATCTACTCCTTATCTCACAGCCCCATAATGATATTGAACATGTTGGCACACATTCATGAATCCACGAATTCACAAAATTTGGTTCAAGGTAAATTACTGCAGTCATAAGCCAATTCTTGGTGCAGAAACCCACTGAAATATGATTGCAACTAAATTATTTATGTTTACAGGAATTCAAGTCTTTATGCAATAAATGATAGCCATGTCATGATATTGGGGAAAATAGGTACCCGGTAACATAGAATAAATGTAACCTTAGATCAAATATCTGTAAAGACATGTTTCAAATAACCACAAGGTTTTAAAATCTGTGAGATTTTAAGCCAATAAAAAAATTGATGTGCGAGAATAAATCTTGTGTACAATTATGCATACACACACGTGTTAAAATTTGTAGGCATAACTTACTTTTAGAATGCATGTATATGGCTCTATTTAATGTGATGTGCAATATGTTGAACAATGAATACCCTAGCTGATTTTTTTTGCCCTGCAAATGTCATATTCTTTATAAACGATCACATTGAAACTTCAGTGCTTTCAGCTTATATTGCTCTAAAAACTACATAGAAAAGTTGTGCCTTGTAATCTAGGCCAACTTGATTTGTGCCCTTCTCAGAAAAGAAGCCTTTGCTAGCTCTCAGAAGATCTTTCAGCTCCTAGACAGAAGAGGCTTTCAGAAGTAAAGAGGTACAAATCGAGTGATTAGAGTTATTTTCCAAAAGTAGAAGATGACGAAATTGTATTGGTTCAGATTTGAACAAAACTGACCCTAAAATTTCTTCTTTAAACTTAAGACATTTGAAATATGAGGTGAAATTCATGGGCATCTGTCTTGATCGATTTATTAATTGAGTTGAATTTTAAACACAATCGTAGCTCTTCTTACCTACAATTCTACATGTACAAGATGTTGTCATTTTAAGGTAATAAAGAAATATAACACTGTGAATGTTTGTTTTTTTTAATTCAGTGAACTTTATGATAGTATCTGCTGTTTATGGTAGCCGTATACATGTACTTGCTTGTCTTTATGGATGTGTGGAGTGCAATCCTGGATTTTATTCTAATCACCTTTTGTCCGCCGTCATGCTTCGTATGTCCGTAAACAATTTACATTTTAGACTTCTTCTCCAAAACTGCTAAACAATTTTAATAAAAAGAGTAACATTGACTAATATTTCAAAAATCTTCTTCTCCACTCACAGATGTGGTGGAATCAAATACTCTTCATTGATAGAAAGGTCTAAGGTCCTTTACAAAAATTGTGAATTACATTTCCCTGGGGTCTCTCGTTTCCCCCTGGGAAGGGGGTTAAGTTTACCAGTTTATACAGGAAAAACACATTTTTTAGCATTATTTGGTCATTTGTAAAAGGAAATGAGTCAAATATTGTCAGAATTATTAGTATGAGATGGCCATTGAATCCTATTAACAAATTTTCCATGACTGACCCCCAGGGGCCTTAGGGGCGGGGTCAAATAGGCTAAAACTTCAAAAATCTTCTGAAATTCTGGAAATGGTAGAATCATATACTCTTCATAGATGGAAAGGTCTTAAGGTCCTTTAAAAAATTGTGAATTATATGACCCCAAGGTCTTGCGTTTCCCTTGGGTAGTGGGTCAAGTTGACTATAGTTTATAAAGGGAAAACACATTAATGAGCATTTTTTGCTCATTTTTCATAGGAAATGAGTCAAAATTGGTTAGAATTATTAGCCTGAGATAGCATGGTCCTGGCTGACTCCCTGGAGGCAGAGGGGCGGGGCAAAAAAGCTAAAACTTCAAAAATCTTCTCAAATTCTGGAAACGGTAGAATCAAATGATCTTTATACATGTTTTAGATGGAAAGGTCTTAAGGTGTTTTATAAAAATTGTGAATTATATGACCCTGGAGTCTTAGATTTCCCCTTGGGGAGGGGGTCAAGTTTATTTTAGTTTATATATGAAAAACACCTTTATGAACAATATTTGCTCAATTTTCATAGGAAATGAGTCAAACTTGATAAAAATTATTAGCCTGAGATAAAGTATTTTAACATCCAAATCAGTCCTAACTGACCCCTTGGGGGACCAAAGGGGTTGAGTCAAATAGGGTCAAAATGACTTAAAATTCCAAAAAAATCTTCAGAGTTCACAGGTTTGATGGAAGCAAATACTATTCATAGATTAAAAAGTCAAATTTATAAAATCACTGACTGACTTCAAGGGCCAGTATTATATATTAGTGTTTATGTCTTTGTTTCATTCTAAACGAACTCAGGTGACCGTTACGGCCCATAGGCCTCTAGTTTAGGTGACCCATTCATTTTCGTGTTTGACACAAAGCAGAAAGAATTAATATCCACTGTCAAGGTGAAAGAAAAATGCTTCGTCAATCTACTTTATTCAGATAAAAACAATATATATCCACTATCCAGACACATGAGATAAATATTTTAATTCTTTAAGAATACAATTTCTTTGAAATATCATAATCTCATCTTCTGAATAACTGTTGATCGCAAGATATGCTTACATAAAGTCCATGATAAACAATGAAATCTCATTCTAGCATTGCTTTGGAGTCCAGCTTCTTAGCTTCTATATCACACATGAAATGGAAAATCTCGACATGAACGAGTCACAGATGAACAAAAAACACACACAAGCCACATTTTCCAAAGTGGTTAAGACATTTTATCATGATTGTCTACTGGATAATGTTGAGGGTATTTTGCCACATGTTGTTTCATCTCATCCATTTGTTTTTGTAAGTGAGGTGGCACATCATCATAAACATCAGTGAACAAAAATTCTGGATTTGGCCGTTTCCGTTTTTCAGCTCTGGCAAAGGCTTCCATTATCTGTACAAAATAAAGAATATCCTAGTAATTAAGTGAATAGTGTATTGAATACATTAATCAATCAATATATTAACATAATTAAAACTGTTTAGCACAATAATTGTAACACTAAATAAATGTTCATAGTTACCAAATAGAACCTCTAATAATAGACAATTTAGTGACTGAAGATACTGTTTAAATATGCAGTAATTAGAGTAAAATTGAAAATCAACGTAAAAATTATGACAAAGTACCATTTCTGGATGTTTACTGAAAGCTTACATCTTTTTTGGATTGTTCTTTCCATTGGTTTTCCTGGTTATCGTCCCACCAGCCTTGTTTATCGAGGTACTGTCGCAGTCGAAGTATTGGGCTTTGTACATCAAAGGACTGAACTTCATTAAGCTGACGGTACATGGAGCTATCATCTGAGGTACTGTGGTGACCGACCCTGTGTTATTATAATGTAAAGTGAAAGTAGAGGGCTATTCACTAGAGGTACTATGGTGACTGACCCTGTGAATAATGTAAAGTGAAAGTAGAGGGCTATTCACTAGATGTACTCTGGTGACCGGCCCTTTGTTATAATAATGTAAAGTGAAAGTAGAGGGCTATTCACCTGAGGTACTGTGGTGACCGGCTTGTGTTATAATAATGTAAAGTGAGAGTAGAGGGCTATTCACTAGAGGTACTGTGGTGACCAACCCTTATCTTTCAATGTAACAACAATGTAAATGAATGAACAAAATTTACTAGAAACTGTATTTTACAATATTGTAAAAGTAAAATTGCAGTGTTGTTATATTAAAGGAGCTGTGTTAAAAAACTTAACGGTAGAGTATTTAAAAGTGAAAGTATAGAAATGGTCATCAGCGGTACTGTGTAACCAGTCTGTACAAGTATTGAAATTAGAGTTACAATCTAACCATAGATTATAATACCATGAAGACCTCTATATAACCTATTGTGTACTGACCTGTATGTCATGGCTTCTATCAGAACAGGTTTATTCTCTTTTACACAGATCTTTCTTGCAGCCTTGGTAGCGTTATAAACGGCAAACACATCATTTCCATCAATTCGGATTGTTGTCATACCATACCCAACTCCACGAGATGCTGAAGGAAAGAAAATTAAGACATAAATGTTCAATTTCTTATATTCTCTATGTCAACAAGGACATAGTCATTCAGATCCCCCGCCAATGGAGATATCAAAGCTGAAGTAAGTTTGATTGTGGAGACTTATGTGTATGAAAAAACACCAGGAAAAAGGAAGTTGAGCTAAAGAAAGATGGAGTATAGTTCAAGTAGAGCCGGGCTGCAATTGTTGAATCAGGTATACAGCCTTGACATTTATATTAGACTATATACACAAAGATGGATGGAGTTTTGCAAAGTAACATTTACCATTTACCATGATATTTTCAGCAATGTTTCCATGGTAACGGAAAAGGTGCAAAAAATGAAAACTTAAAAATAGCAAAAGGTACTACAAGACCATAAAAAGAATGTGTCTATGAAGTTTCGTGGAAATATCTCTGCTGGTTTTAGAGTTATGCTCCGGAAATGAACCTGCTACAAAAAATATGATATTTTCAGCAATGTTTCTATGGTTACAGAAAAAAGCACAAAAAGTGAAAATCTAAAAATAGCAAAAGGCACTACTAGACCATAAGACTAATGTGCCTATGGAGTTCCGTGCATATATCTCAACCGGTTTTCCAGTTATGCTGCGGAAACGAACCTGGTACAAAAATATGATATTTTCAGCAATGTTTCTATGGTTACGGAAAAAGTGCAAAAAATGAAAACCTAAAAAAAGCAAAAGGCACTACTAGACCATAAGGACAATGTGTCTATAAAGTTTCATGGAAATATCTCTGCTGGTTTTAGAGTTGTGCTCCGGAAACGATTCTTACACAAAAATCTGCCATTTTCAGCAATGTTTCCATGGTTACAGAAAAAAGTACAAAAAGTGAAAACCTTAAAATAGCAAAAGGCACTACTAGACCATAAGACTAATGTGTCTATGAAGTTTCGTGGAAATATCTCTTCTGGTTTTAGAGTTATGCTCCGGAAACGAACCTGGTACAAAAATATGATATTTTCAGCAATGTTTCCATGGTTACGGAAAAAATGCAAAAAATGAAAACCTAAAAATAGCAAAAGGCACTACTAGACCATAAGACCAATGTGTGCATGAAGTTTCGTGGAAATATCTCTACTGGTTTTAGAGTTATGCTCCGGAAACCATTCGTACGGACGGACGGACAGACGGACGGACGGACGGACAGAACCCATTTGTATATCCCCCGCCAACTTCGTTGGGCGGGGGATAAAAACTTAGTCATTCATTATTCTGTGCTTGATATGATATTGCAGTTTTTTAAAGTTACATATTTAAAATGATGATTCACTTATTTAAAAGAATAACATCCTGATAGGAAAACAAAGATATTTTACCAAACTATTTATAATTCAACTCCATAATCAGGAAATGTGATAGGAAACTAAAAATAGATGTCAACAGCAATGTTAATGATAATAATTTCTGAATTAAATCACTCATTCAGATTGCTAATGATATAACCAAATGTCATTCAAACATTTCCTTTCACAGTTAGATCGTACCTATACCATCTCCACGGTACTGATCCTCCACAGGAGTAGAGATGGCGTATCCATTGTTCCGGCTGTACAAATAAATTGTTGTATTAATACCAAATTGATCTGATGATGAAATGTCTGTTTTGCTTTCCATAAATACCGGTAGTAGCTTGGTAATACTTGAAAATAGTAATCTGTTTTTATATGTGCATGTGCATTTGAATCAGAATTAAAATTTTGTTCTTCACTTACTTCTTTGAAGACTCATTTTAGAATAATTATTCACCAGTAGGTACATTGTGCTTTGAAATAGAAAATTGTATAGATGTTTGATGCCGTTTTCAATAATAATAATAATAACAAGAGATCCCAGAGGGATCTTGGCGCCCACCAAAGAATGATCTATATCTGACAAAGGAAAGATGGATCTTTTCTCTACTTTTTAAACTTTTTCAAACATACTACATATAAAATTTGAGACAGATCGCTTCAGTACCTTTTGAGAAATAGCGGTAACAAACTTCAACTTTCAAAATCCAAGATGACTCCTTGGTGGCCATCTTGTTGATCAATCGGTCCCAAATCACAATATGCACAACTAGGGCCCTAGGGGAACCTACATGTGAATTTGAGAAAGATCCATTTAATACTTTCTGAGAAATAGCGATAACAAACTTTGAATATAAAAATCCAAGATGGCTGCCTGGCAGCAATTTTGTTGACCGATCGGTCCCAAAATGCAATATGCACAACTAGGTCCCTAGGGGAACCTACATATGAAATTTGAGACGGATCCCTTCAGTACTATCTGAGAAATAGCCATAACAAACTTTAACTATCAATATCCAAGATGGCGGCCTGGCGGCCATCTTGTTCACCGATTGGTCCAAAAATGCAATATGCAAAACAAGGGCCCTAAGGGAACCTACATATTAAATTTGAGAAAGATCCCTTCAGCACTTTTTGAGAAATAGGGATATCAAACCTTAACTATCAAAATCCAAGATGGCCGCCTGGCGGCCATCTTGTTTTTCCTATCAGCCTCAAAATCTGTATGGCACAAATATTGACCAAGGGTAACATCCATGTGAAGTTTGAACAAAATTCCTTCAGTAGTTCTCAAGAAATATCGATAACAAACTTCAACTGCCAAAATCAAAGATGGCTGCCTGGCGGCCATCTTGTTTTTCCTATCAGCCTCAAAATCTGTATGGCACAACTTGGGACCAAGGGTAACCTCCATGTGAAGTTTGAATAAAATCCCTTCAGTAGTTCTCAAGAAATATTGATAACAATTTTCAACTGCTAAAATCAAAGATGGCTGCCTGGCGGCCATCTTGTTTTTCCGATCAGCCTCAAAATCTGTATGGCACAACTAGGGAACAAGGGTAACCTTCATGTGAAGTTTGAACAAAATCCCTTCAGTAGTTCTCAAGAAATATTGATAACAAACTTCAACTGCCAAAATCAAAGATGGCTGCCTGGCGGCCATCTTATTTTTCCGATCAGCCTCAAAATCTGTATGGCACAACTAGGGACCAAGGGTAACCTTCATGTGAAGTTTGAACAAAATCCCTTCAGTAGTTCTCAAGAAATATCGATAACAAACTTCAACTGCCAAAATCAAAGATGGCTGCCTGTCGGCCATCTTGTTTTTCCGATCAGCCTCAAAATATGTATGGCACAAATATGGACCAAGGGGACCCTCCATGTGAAGTTTGAACAAAATCCCTGCAGCAGTTTTTTAGAAATAGTGATAACAAGCATTGTTTACGGACGGACGGCGGACGACGGATGACGGACGACGGACCACAGACGCAGGGCGATTTGAATATCAGATGGTGGGCTAAAAACTTTAAATCACCAAACGATTTATATACAAAAAATAGAAGCAAAACATATACCAGAAGAAAATGACAGGGCAGTCTAGTGTTGCAGCGAAGTTGAGAGCAGCATGGGCATCTCCCTCTGACGCAGCACCCTCACCGAAGTAACAGATCACACACAGTCCATTCTTAGCACGCTTAAAGGCGTAGGCTGCTCCAGCAGCTAGAAAGATAAATAACATGCTTTTATGATATTAATATGATGATTAATTTACATTTTTACAATCTTACATTTAGTAAGAAGAAATGTCACATTTATTTAAGATTGTAGTAAAGAGTAAAAAGTAGTAAAACTTTAAAAGCATAAATAAATTAAATTAAACTCATCTATGAATACATGTACATATAGAGGTTACACAAAGAGTGGTTGTTGGACATGGAATTAATTTCTCATTTAACATATTATTAAATTAAATTTTTCAAAGTTATTCGAACAATACAACAATCACTCTCAGACTATACAAGAGGCCCAGAGGGCCTGTATCGCTCACCTGGTTTTTTGTTAGTAATTATCACAAGACTCTGACAATAAGAAAAATAAGCGAAATTGACTCCCAAAGTTGAATTTTGAATCACAACCATACAATGATGCTATTGATACCATACAAATATGATATCAAATACATAGGTTCAGAGACAAAGTAATTTATATGAAAATAGTAGCCTAATTGACCTTTTTGACCTCGCATCTATTACCGTTTAAGGCCCCGAGGGTCAGCCCTATCATTTGTACAATTTCAAATCCCAACCCTATAAGGATGTAACCATTGCATTATGAGCACAATCCCATGTTAAGTTGCGGAGAAAAAGTCATTTATATGGAAATTTTTGGCCCCGCCCCTCAGGCCCCCGGGGGTCAGCCCTATCATTTGCTCAATTTGGAATCCCCAGCCTACAAGGATGCTACCATTGCATTATGGGTGCTATACCATGCTTAGTTTCAGAGAAGAAGTCTTTTATATGGAAATAGCCAAATTGGCCCCTTTTGACCCCGCCCCTCAGACCCCGGGGGGTCAGCCCCATCATTTGTACAATTTTGAATCCCCACCCTATAAGGATGCTACCATTGCATTATGGGTGCTATACTATGCTTAGTTTCAGAGAAGAAGTCGTTTATATGGAAATAGCCAAATTGGCCCCTTTTGACCCCGCCCCTCAGGCCCCGGGGGGTCAGCCCCATCATTTGTACAATTTTGGAATCCCCACCCTATAAGGATGCTACCATTGCATTATGGGTGCTATACCATGCTTAGTTGCAGAGAAGAAGTCGTTTATATGGAAATAGCCAAATTGGCACCTTTTGACCCCTCCCCTCAGGCCCCCCGGGGGTCAGCCCCATCATTTGTACAATTTTGAATCCCCACCCTATAACGATACTACAATTGCATTATGAGTGCTATCTCATGCTTAGTTTCAGAGAAGAAGTCGTTTATATGGAAATAGCCAAATTGACCCAATTTGACCCCGCCCCTCAGGCCCCCGGGGGGTCAGCCCCATCATTTGTACAATTTTGAATCCCCACCCTATAAGGATGCTACCATTGCATTATGGGTGCTATCCCATGCTTGGTTTCAGAGAAGAAGTCGTTTATATGGAAATAGCCAAATTGA
The DNA here is from genome assembly GCF_041381155.1 of Argopecten irradians. Taxonomy (NCBI): domain Eukaryota; kingdom Metazoa; phylum Mollusca; class Bivalvia; order Pectinida; family Pectinidae; genus Argopecten; species Argopecten irradians. The sequence goes on from NC_091136.1 coordinate 38,554,218, forward strand.
CCCCTTTTGGCCCTGCCCCTCAGGCCCCCGGGGGGTCAGCCCCATCATTTGTACAATTTTCAGTTAGTAGCCCATAAGGATGCTACCAGTCAAATTTTGTTGAAATCCGACCAGCGGTTATGGAGAAGAAGTCGATTGTTGACGGACGCCGGACGACGGACGCCGGACGCTGCGGTATCCCATAAGCTCACCTCGGTCCTTTGGACCAGGTGAGCTAATAAAAGCATGCACACGGCTCTGCCATGACGTTTACTTCCCGCCAAATAATCATCAAGCCATTGTTATCAAGTTCAAGTCTGATACAGACATGTTTAATCCACCAAACTCAACAGTAAGATCCTTTTTCGTCAAAATAAATTACACAGATTATTATACTACACATAAAAACGTCACGTTTTTGACACAACAACCACGTTACATACGGTACCCTTTAAAACAGCAGTTTTAACGTCAAGCAGCGATTACAACATAGCATGACGTCACTCGATTAATCATGACGTTGACAAATGATGACATGGCACTGAGAAATAAGTAATGTAGTCAAAGTAAGCCATATCAGCCAATCAGAATGCCAACAGAGTTTATACCATGTGTGGTATAAACAAATTGTTAATCAACAGCTGCATCATTTATTTGATACCCTGAGAGTTGAATGACACTGCCTATTGTGGTAGAAATCACAATAGCACATGATTAACAAACTAATCATGTTTCTGATATATGCCATATAATTTTGTTTTATCAAAGCCATGGGTACAGAACTTCAAAGTTTATTAAGTCAGAGCATTTAAAGTAAACATTTCTTAAAGACATTTTCTGATTTTGTAGAAGCTAAGTTCCTACTAAGCACTGCAACAATTGCAACAATTGTATACATGTACATGTATATGATAAAATCAAGAAAAGTTAATCCCATTTCAAACTGAAAAGAAAGAGGCTCACCTTGTGGCATCTGTGTTGCCAATGGAGACGATATTGTTACAAAACTAAGATCCTTAGACCCATAATGCACTGGCATCTGCCGACCTTTGCCCATATCATACATGTTACCATAGCACTGATCCATGAATTGGTCCAAAGTGAATCCTCGCCACATCAACACACCTAGTAATAAAGGTACCAGAGAGATCAACAAACAAATACAGTCAGACCTTGATAAAAGAAAACTAATATAAATCAAATACAGTCAGACCTTGATAAAAAAACTAATATAAATCAAATACAGTCAGACCTTGATAAAAATTAATATAAATCAAATACAGTCAGACCTTGATAAAAAAAATCCTACATGTATACATAACTCAAATACAGTTGGACATTGATAAAAAACTATGGTAAAACAATTCAAAGAATTCTTTAATAATTTGAAGAATACAGTTATTTTGTTGACTGTCACTAAAATATCTAAATTACTACAGGTAAATAAACATGTGGGTTTTACTATAAACAGAATGATTGGTAAACATATCTACAATAAAAGCTGATCAAATGATGAGATTAAATGGTGAGTTTGGTGACAAAGTCAGTCTTTGCAGTACAATTTATAAGCTTGAAAAAATTATCATTCGTACACTACAATAAATCATACTTTCGTGGCAAATTTGTTAGATATGCCTACATACTAGGCTTTGGTGCAAAAGCCAAATAAAATGACATGCATGACCTACCAGCCTCTCTATACTGGCCAAACACCATATCTTTGGGGTCGAGGGCAGCCGCTGACCCCATGTGAGTTCCTTCTTCTCCATAATTGGTCATATAAAATGAGATTCTTCCCTGTCTTTGAGATTCATACAAAATGTGGTCCATAGTGTTCAACAATGTCATATCTTTGTACATCTTCACCACTGTGTCTTTATCCAGCTGGATAACATAGCATGTCATATAGTATAAATATCATGTGATGTTACATAATACATAGCCCTCTAACCCGAAATAAATTATCATTGACCTATATATTGGTAAAGATTAAGGCTTTCAGACTTACCAATTAGATATGGATGTGATCTTTCATCATTACTTTACAATTTAATATTATTATGGTTTTGATAATTCAACACAATCCAACAAATCCCAGAATTATATTTCTCCTACTGTAAACAAACTTATCTTAGCGGCGACTTATTTTCGTGTTTTCATGCCAAACGATTTTTCAATGACATTTTAGTTTGATGAAATATAGTTTAAAAGCTATATTATATTGTGCTTGTATTTGAAACATTTTCACGTCAACTTATTTATGTGAATTCCATAAGACTGTACAATATGCAAAATTTAATCGCATGTGGAAAAAAAGTTATAAAGTTTACAGTATCGAGTCATTTCAGTAAGTAGGACCACACTCAGTAATACTGGGTATCTTTCCTAAATAGTGCTATGTACTTGTAAATGTGGTACAGACCAATCAACATAAAGGGAAACAATCCAACATATCATACTTGTGTAGCTACTTACTTTTGGATCCTCTGATTCTGACATGATTTCTCCATTTCTCATGACTCTATAGACAGGGATGCCCTCATCATTTTCTGGGACAAGGAACTCACACTTGTGTACAAATCTTGATCTAGATCCAGGAAAGTTAGGCCCATCAATTTCCTTAAAAATGAAAATTAATAATACCGTAATAATAATTATAATTACATATATATCAAAGGACCACATGTATTTCACTCATCTATAACAGGTTAATAGATTGAATCATGACAGCAAACTTAAATCAATTACTGAAAACAAAATTATTGCTTTTTCGGGCAAGCCTTGCCTTCATTGGGATTTAATTTACTTGGCTGATGGTGACCCCCAGATAAATGTCGGATAGTGCCCCCCCCCCAGGTACTTGTCTGATGGTGACCCCCAGGTACTTGTCTGATGATGACCTCCAGATACATGTCTGATGGTGACCCCCAGGTACTTATCTGATGGTGACCCCAGGTATTTGTTTGATGGTGACCCCAAGGTTCTCAGCTGATGGTGACCCCCCAGATACTTGTCTGAAGGTGACCCCCAGGTACTTGTGTGATGTTGACCCCCAGGAACTTGTCTGATGATGACCCCAAGATACTTGTCAGATGGATGGTGACCCCAAATATTTGTGTAATGTTGACCCCTAGGTATTTGTCTGATGGTGACCCCCAATAACTTGTCTGATGATCATGGTGACCCCCAGGTACTTGTCTGATGGTGACCCCCACGTACTTGTCTGATGGATGAAGACCCCAGGTATTTGTGTGAAGGTGACCCCAGGTACCTGTCTGATGGTGACCCCCAGGTACTAGTGTGATGTTGACACAAAATAACTTGTCTGATGGTGACCCCCAGGTATTTGTCTAATGGTGACCCCCCAATAACTTGTCTGATGATCATGGTGACCCCCAGGTACTAGCTGATGATGACCCCAGGTACTTGTCTGATGGTGACCCCTCGGTACTCGTCTGATGGTGACCCCATGTACTTGTGTGATGGTGACTCCAGGTACTCAGCTGATGGTGACTCCAGGTACTCCGCTGATGGTGACTCCAGGTACACAGCTGATGGTGACTCCAGGTACTCCGCTGATGGTGAACCTCAGGTGCTCGTGTGATGTTGACCCCCAGGTATTTGTCTGATGGTGACCCCAAGGTACTTGTGTGATGGTGACCCCCAGGTACTTGTGTGATGTTGACCCCCAGGTACGTGTGTGATGTTGACCCCCAGGTACTTGTCTGATGGTGACCCCAAGTTACCTGTCTGATGGTGACCCCCAGGTACTTGTGTGATATTGACCCCCAGGTACTTGTCTGATGGTGACCCCAAGGTACTTGTCTGATGGTGACCCCCAGGTACTTGTGTGATGTTGACCCCCAGGTACTTGTGTGATGTTGACCCCAAGGTACCTGTCTGATGGTGACCCCCTGGTACTTGTGTGATGTTGACCCCCAGGTACGTGTGTGATGTTGACCCCCAGGTACTTGTCTGATGGTGACCCCCAGGTTCTTGACTGATCGTGACCCCTAAGTACTTGTCTGATGTACTCCCATAACATGAGAGTCGAGTGGTCAGCCTTTTTTTATCGGACGTTATTTTGCTGACTGTCGACTCTCATTTCCGAAGGCCTATTTCTTTGATGCAGCTTCCGACGTCAGATGAAAGCGGAAAGAAAAATGCAATTATATCAATATCTATAGCTCTAACAGTGATAACATGGATGTGTACTTACACTTTAGGTATTAATTATTCCATTTATCTAGGAAAACCATAAGTTGAGGCCTCATAAAATAGTATTTTAGCGGATTAGATATGATGAATCCTTTCCCTAACATTTTGACCAGTTTTAAATATGGCGGCTGGTTACTACAAAAAACGGGACATGAATTCAAGCGGGCAGAATGCAAATAAAAGTAAAGGCAGATCAAGCGTTTTAAGGACTTTGCAATTCTTTTTTTGCTATTTAACGGCCGGATCGCTTTCATCGTGAAGTTTTGTCTGGGTCATGAAAGTTTACGTTAGGAGATGTAAATATTTGTTATAGATGAATTTTAAGGCTGATTTTGTCAAAATACTTGTTGAATTATGAACAAGAGGTAGGTATTTGACATTGATGACGATTTAAATATGATTTAAACATTTTATATTGTCACAATCCAAACTTTGAAAATGTTACCCTCAGCATCGTGTAAATGGCCTATCGGAAGTTAGAGGTTAGACACGACGTTTTGTTCCAAAAGTGTCTAGTCGTGCAATACCTCTAACATTGTTGGAGTATTGTCTGATGGTGACCTCCAGGTACTCAGCTGATGGTGACTCCCAGATATTTGTCTGATGTGAACCCCAGATACTTGTCTGATGGTAACCCCCAGGTACTTGTCTGGTGGGGACCCCAGGTACTCAGCTGATGGTGACACCAGGTACTCAGCTGATGGTGATCCAAGGTACTCGCTGATGGTGACCCCCAGGTACTCAGCTGATGGTGACCCCAGGTACTTGTGATGTTGACCCCCAGGTACTTGTGTGATGTTGACTCCTAGGTACTCAGCTGATGGTGACCCTGGTACTTGTTTGATGGTGACCCCCATGTACTTGTCGGATGGTGACCCCCAGGTATTTGTCTGATGGTGACATCCAGGTACTTGTGTGATGTTGACCCCCTAGGTACTTGTCTGATGGTGACCCCCATGTATTTGTCTGATGGTGTCCCCTTGGCACTTGTCATCAAAGCTGCGATGACGTAGCTCTGGTTGAAGATTTTTCTGTTCGTTTTACTAAGGTCAACATGGATTGATTTTCCAAAAGGTAGAAAAGGTTACTGTACAGTAGGCCTACACGTCATTCTGCTGAGCATCCAAGAATATTGACATTACACACAATGTACAGATATATACTTACTGAAGTTCTCAAAACAGCAGCGGAATGTATACATCTTAAATTTCGTGCAGGACGAGGAATTTTCGTTAAGTGACGATATAATCGTCCAAAGCACCTTGTTGCCATTTTGCAATTTATATTCGGAATACCTTTGCAGTTTTCATTGCGAACAGTCATGATCTAGAAGAGTTCCGAATGCATAACTTTGTGGGGTGAAATCTTGTACATCGTTCCTTTCCCTAGGCCCGATACTAAGATAACAGTTAATTTTTTACTTACATTGTATTTCGACTTTTTTATGGATATATACAGTTGTGTGACAAAATTGAGTTTGCAAAACTAAGGCTACTTTTATTATATAATCTTGCCATTTCAACTTTTTCAATAAGGTCAATCATACTGAATTCATGCTGATTTTGACGAAAACTCACTGTTATGCTGCTAATTCAATCTTAATAATATTTTTTTTCTGTTTTCTGTGTACAGATCATTTGACACATAAAACACGATTTTTTGCAGACACCATTTTGGTAAGCTTGTACATAATTGAGACCCACAAAGTTTTTGGTTTTGGTGCAGTTTATCACTTTTACATATAATTTTATAGCAAGGTCTAATATTATATGACAATATATTGCTTGAAGAAAACTGTTGAATATTGCCTTTTCAATACACAAAAGTAGGCTGAAATCTATTCATAAGTCACACAGACCCATTAATTTCATACAGTGCAAATTTTCAAGCAGATAAGGAAGATCGAGCCTGCTCCATATGAATGAAATATTGCGATTTTTAAAATATTTTTATTTAACAAACTGGACAGCCTTTTATATCAGTGTACCACAGGCCAGGTATTGTGACCCCAGATATAGTTTGATTTTTATTATATTGAACTTCTATAACCTTAGAAATAGATCAACACTTGTGACCCTTTATCCCAGTATGTAATTGGTGTGACAGTCTGATAAAGAACAAATAGAATTCCTTTTTTTTTTCTTTTTTGGTGCCACATGGGTTGAAAAGGATCAAAGGAATATTATCTTATTAATTGTTACTTTCGTTGTTCTGTTTCAGGGCCATGCTGAATAATCATTGAAGTTAATTACATGTACATGTAGATGCTTCAGTAAAAAAGGGGGCTGCCAGGCAGCGTGGTTAAGATGTCTCAACAAAATACCACAAGCCCTCCACCTCTGGGATGCGAGTTCGAATCCCATGTGGGGCAGTTGCCAGGTACTGACTGCTGGTCTGTGGTTTTTCACCGGGTACTCCGTCTTTCCTCCACCAACAAACCTGGCACGTCCTTACATGGTCTGGCTGATAATAGGATGTTAAACTCAAAAAATCGAAGTACTCGAATTACTGCAAATACAATGCAGCAGAAACAGAAAAATAAAATGAAATCAAATGAATTTCTAAAATCAAAATATATATATAGTATCTTAAATGAGGATCCATTTCATATGAGATTTTATGAAACGAGTCTAAGAAGTTATTAATTTTGCGATCCTTGGAAAGCAAAACTAAAAACTTTGAGACGAGGTTTCATAAAATCTCATATGAAATGAACACAAATTCAAAATACCTTTTATCACATAACTACAAATTCCTACACAACAAAAAATTCCACGTCAAAATGTATTCAGAAAATCTAGCAGAGGCCGCCATTTTGTCCCGCCGTCATAGTAATCCTGACGTCACGTCATTTTTCCTGACATCATTTTATTGTTTCTATCTGACCTCACAATGAATTTCCAGCCAATGAAAATTGCTCCAGGTCATATTACACTAGTGACATACGCAAAAATATTACACGGGCGAAATCACTGGATATCAGGCGGATTATGTGATAAAAACCCGACTTTATACCACTCATTACAAGAATATTCAACTAATCACAGAAAATACATGTTTTGTTTGTCGATCTTCTTAATTAAAATTCCTACATAAAATAAAAGATTTTAAAATAAAGAAAAGGAAAGTCTTATATTCATTAAAAATGAGTTTTTGTCCTACACTCTTGATTCTTGTGTTGCACATACACTTATTTAGGCAAAACCATGCACACATGAGGGCAGCCTCACAAGTTATATTGCCTTTACCTCAGATCTGTTTTCAACAATCATTTAAAAAAACATTATTTCAATGAACATAGAAAGAATCTCTGATTAGTTTACTTTATAACTCTTAGGTCTATAAGCCTTATATTGTAAATCCAATTTGAATTTGTAAGTTAGATTTAGGAGTCACCAGTGTGTATAGAGTGTGTATACACAGACAACAGTCTGGGAGTACTGACCTAGATGGAGCTGTATATTTTACCAATCAGAAAGCAGTCTTCCTATGACTGCTTTACAGGTAATGCAGTAATTGAAAGGCTACCTTCTGATTGGTCCAAAGGAACATTATTCGAAGAATAGGGAATTTATGAATGAAAGTTTATGAATGAAATAGTTCAAGAGGTCACTTCTAGATGTCATTGTAGGGCAAGTCCTACACATATAGTATACCAGATAGCTATAATACAAGCGCTATGCGTTGTATCAAAAATTCAGTAAAAATTATATGTAGTTTAAGGCTTACAGCCTCAAGAAGAATTTGATCAGTAACATGGTAACATTCCATAATCTCACTCTATGGTCGTGTGAAATACCTGTTTAAAATGGCCACCCACAGGGCCATGCTGAATAATCATTGAAGTTAATTACATGTACATGTAGATGCTTCAGTAAAAAAGGGGGCTGCCAGGCAGCGTGGTTAAGATGTCTCAACAAAATACCACAAGCCCTCCACCTCTGGGATGCGAGTTCGAATCCCATGTGGGGCAGTTGCCAGGTACTGACTGCTGGTCTGTGGTTTTTCACCGGGTACTCCGTCTTTCCTCCACCAACAAACCTGGCACGTCCTTACATGGTCTGGCTGATAATAGGATGTTAAACTCAAAAAATCGAAGTACTCGAATTACTGCAAATACAATGCAGCAGAAACAGAAAAATAAAATGAAATCAAATGAATTTCTAAAATCAAAATATATATATAGTATCTTAAATGAGGATCCATTTCATATGAGATTTTATGAAACGAGTCTAAGAAGTTATTAATTTTGCGATCCTTGGAAAGCAAAACTAAAAACTTTGAGACGAGGTTTCATAAAATCTCATATGAAATGAACACAAATTCAAAATACCTTTTATCACATAACTACAAATTCCTACACAACAAAGAATTCCACGTCAAAATGTATTCAGAAAATCTAGCAGAGGCCGCCATTTTGTCCCGCCGTCATAGTAATCCTGACGTCACGTCATTTTTCCTGACATCATTTTATTGTTTCTATCTGACCTCACAATGAATTTCCAGCCAATGAAAATTGCTCCAGGTCATATTACACTAGTGACATACGCAAAAATATTACACGGGCGAAATCACTGGATATCAGGCGGATTATGTGATAAAAACCCGACTTTATACCACTCATTACAAGAATATTCAACTAATCACAGAAAATACATGTTTTGTTTGTCGATCTTCTTAATTAAAATTCCTACATAAAATAAAAGATTTTAAAATAAAGAAAAGGAAAGTCTTATATTCATTAAAAATGAGTTTTTGTCCTACACTCTTGATTCTTGTGTTGCACATACACTTATTTAGGCAAAACCATGCACACATGAGGGCAGCCTCACAAGTTATATTGCCTTTACCTCAGATCTGTTTTCAACAATCATTTAAAAAAACATTATTTCAATGAACATAGAAAGAATCTCTGATTAGTTTACTTTATAACTCTTAGGTCTATAAGCCTTATATTGTAAATCCAATTTGAATTTGTAAGTTAGATTTAGGAGTCACCAGTGTGTATAGAGTGTGTATACACAGACAACAGTCTGGGAGTACTGACCTAGATGGAGCTGTATATTTTACCAATCAGAAAGCAGTCTTCCTATGACTGCTTTACAGGTAATGCAGTAATTGAAAGGCTACCTTCTGATTGGTCCAAAGGAACATTATTCGAAGAATAGGGAATTTATGAATGAAAGTTTATGAATGAAATAGTTCAAGAGGTCACTTCTAGATGTCATTGTAGGGCAAGTCCTACACATATAGTATACCAGATAGCTATAATACAAGCGCTATGCGTTGTATCAAAAATTCAGTAAAAATTATATGTAGTTTAAGGCTTACAGCCTCAAGAAGAATTTGATCAGTAACATGGTAACATTCCATAATCTCACTCCATGGTCGTGTGAAATACCTGTTTAAAATCACCCTATAACATGTTACTCTACACCAATAGTAGAGGTATATAAACTCAACAGATTCATTTGACAATTGGATAGTATTTAGTTTGCATTTGTGCATGATAATAAGCTGATGTTTTACTTCATGTCAAATAATAAGACAAATAACACAAATTGACATGTGACATTAAAATTACATTTATTGAGTGACAAAGTTTCATGTAATATGAACAATTCAACATGGAAAAAATAACATGAGACATAATGTGATCACTATGACATACATGTAGGTACAATATGACTGGTAGTAATTTCAAGCTCTGATTGAAGGAGAAATGTCACTTGATCATTCGGTAAATCTGGTGTAGACCTTAATTTGATTGTAAAGCTAACATTACGATAATATTTTTTAATAAAGATATAACGTATGTCCTGTGTTTTCATTACTATGCTGCAAGAATTCACTTGGAGCAATAACTCAATACTTTACTTGAAATTACTGTTATATGTATTAAATCCAATATTATCTTTTAAGTTGCATCTTCAAGATATCAAGTTAGAATTTCAGATCTAGAAATAATAATTGAGTTAGTTGATATCTTAAGGTATGTTGATAACAAACCCTACTATTTACCATGTAAATACTGAAGGGTTTATATCAACACAGACCTTGAAGGACAATATCATAATTTCTCAATGATTCTAACATTTTAACATCTTCTTTACAATTCTTTTGTAAATGACTAATGTCATGTAGATCACAATTTTATCATTTTTACAAGTAGCTACAATTCAAGTAAAATGTTAAATTTAACTGGTTCTTATGTAGACTCGTCAATCAGTTCTGTTAAATCTCAATTTAACCAGTTCTTGCAATAATGAAAAGTCACAATTTAGCTTTTCTATTAAACCAGCTTATGCACATATGTAGTTCACACCTTTCCACAAAATATTTTTTTTTGTGCCAACAGTGCTAGGTTTCAGTAGTACTTTAGTGTAGCCATGGTCATTCCTGTTTCAGCTATGGTATATGTATACATAGCACGTTAACCAAAAACACATTAGCCAGCACATATCAAAGACTTGATCCATTTATAGTGTTATGGTAAAACAAAGCATTCCTTGGCTCAATGAAACCCTATGGAGCAGCTGGTAACACATGAAGGATCAAGACACTGTAGTCAGTACACTCCTCCAAATCTTTGTAGAGATAAGTCCTAGATGGTAGAATATCTATGTTCCTAGGTTTTAACTATAGAGGTCCTGTGGAAATGAAATCAAATTATCAAGTAAGTTTACACAAACCAAAGGAACATCATAATACAAGTAAATAGGAAAAAAAAGTGGTAAATACAAAACAAATTAAAAAAAAATAAAGCTAATAATCAACTTTCTTCAGTCTAGACCAATACTACAGGTAGGTTTCTCCCAATGAAATATAAAGTTTACAAAATTGAAATTATCCTGTTTAAAGATATAATCTTCAGATCATTTTCGATGCATACAGCGAACAATATGGGTGGTCAGTTGCCTAGCTTGACCAGGAAAATACTCCTCTAAAATTAGAGCGAAGTCAAACTTTACATAGAACATTACATATTTTTTTCAAAAACGAAGCCGCATTAACAAACGGAAGTGTGCAACAAAATGTCAGATAAAAGTGACAGTCTTGCCACGACATGTTTAGTTAAAAAACAACAACAACAAATCGAAGTACGATGGATTGTTTATACCCTACATGTCATATAATCTATAACACTTCAAGTTACTGACATGCGCTCGCTAGCTTAGCATACCAAACATATATGAAGTTAGTCTACCTCTGTATGTGCGCTGGCATATGTGTTGAAATTTAACTCACCACGTGCAACACGACCCAACAGAATTCGGGCAAGTTCCGATTGAGATGTGGCTTCTGTTTCTTCTATTGCTACATGCTATCTCTGAGTTTCATTCCCTAGATATATCCTAGGATGCTACCGATTCCATTTTAATTTCCTAGTCTTTGATTCCGATTCTGATACACGTTTTTTTCTCACACACTTTTATTCAGCCATTTTGTTTACTTTAAGTGCGTAACAATGCGCATGCGTGAAACTTTGACAACAAAATCCATCGCAGCTTCATTTGCATACAATTCTGTCAGCCTGATGATCGTAATAAATCAAGGATTTCCTTCAATTTTGTATTCAAGACACATTTGTTCAATCTTATACGCATTAAGAAATCAAATTGAGGTACTTTTAATATGTTTTATCACCTTTTCTTCCATTTATCGGATTTTACAAAATAAACATATATTTGGTTGGGCGAAACCTACCTTTAAGATGAATTCACTATATTAATAAATATCAGTCATTTGCCCATTTTTCATACATTTATTTGGCACTGGTACTTATTTTTCATTTCTTTTACTTCTGTATTTGTCAATTTTGAGGTAGTGAAATGATTTCGGTAAAGTGAAATCACAATCACTGGAAATCAGCTGTAAATTTTACTTTTCCTTCATCATTTTGGTATTTCAAAACCCCTGTATTTGCATCAACTTAAAAATTCGGAAAAGCCAACAAGTTTGTATACATACGATGTGAATCCCTTGTTTCCAGTGAGGACGACATAGGATGATTTCTCCGATTTCTGTTTCTCCTTGAGTAGATTAAGTGTGCCAAGTGGTGTGTCTGTGGAACTCATTGTCTTCATCAACTGTGCAGAAATGAAAGTAGACATTCAGAGTTTCTTAACCATCTACCCACTCATGCTCTGACATTTTACCAGCACTTAATTGGACAGAGTCAGTGGCTAAGAGACCATGGAGCAGCAACAGTGAAGTTTGCCACTGATCTGGTGGATATCTTAGGTCATTAAAGTCAGGTTTCAATGTATAAATTGAATGGTACATGTACAGTATAGTATAATCCTATAGTATTAAACATCTACACACTGCTAACTATCCAGTGACCCCCTGTATTTATTCTTTTATTGAAACTTGGAAGCATAATTATCAACTATACGTATAGAATGGTATGTTAGCAGTGAAAAATAATTAGAAAGTACTCCTCACTTTCAAAATGGGTACATGTAAGTATGCCTCAGAAAAAATTAAATGAAGCAAAATTAGATAAACTTAAAACAAATTTATAATAACTATATGGTACTACATCCACTGACCTGTTCCTCTTCCAGTTTTTTCTGTCTCTTCTCCTGCTTTTTCTTGCCTGAACCCTTGCCGTGGAATCTGTGAGACAACTGTCGGAATGCCTCCTTTGCATTCAATTTACGTCCATCATTATCAACATATTCTAACTTGACATCAGGTTTGTATAAGTCTTTTTCTTTAAAGTCAGTCAACATGCCACCACCTCCGTACCGATCACCTCGCTTCCTGTACTTGTCATCAATGTCACTGTAAGTCGAGAAAGATTACATATCAAATATTTACCTGGACCAAATCCACAGAAAACAGCATTTACAATATGGTTGAATTAGTTGATAGGCAAACATAAATCCAAGAAATTTGATCAATTTTTTTACCGGTAATATTCTATTTCTGACACAGATGTTAAATTACATACAGAGAAATTAAAAGTTTTTGGATCATGCAAATGACATAAATATAAATCACATTGTAATACAGTACATTTGTATCTGGGAGTTACTGTAAACAAGCGTTTTTGCAGTGACTCAATTCTGCATTTTCATGCCAAACTACTTCTTCATGATCTAATTTTGCAATCTAGATCTACTGTGTATGTACAAGCCAATTTCTTTTGGCCGAGTTATTTTCCTGATTTCTAATTGCCCCTTAGTTAAAACTACTTGTATTTGATTATTTGGTTCACAGCACTTACTCGTATCGTTTGTCCTCTATGGAGTAGTTTTGTGCCTCAAGCTCCTCCCGTTTGGACGATGTGTTCTGTTTGACCACTTCCTTCTGTAGGTAACCTATAACAATCATATTACAATTACTCCTACTTTATCAGTCTACCATGTTTGTTTTTCAGCTTATCTATTCTGAGCCAATGGTTTTATTTGCTTAGTTCAACAACCTACTAACGATGAGGGTCATTTAAGGACATGCCAGTTTTTGAAGATGGAGGAAATCTCGAGTACCCAGAGAAATACCACTGACAAACAGTCAGTACCTGGCATCTGCCCCACATTGGAGCCAAACTCGTAACCCAATGTTGGAAGGCTTGTGGTAATATGACATCTTCACCACTCAGTCACCGTAGCTTTCCTTGAGCCAATGAACAGAACTCAAAGCCTAGCTGAGGTTGAGTTGAAAGTTGCTTTAATAAAAAACGAAAAGGTAAAAGTCCTACTCTGTTCACCTCATTTAATCTCTTGGAGAGGGAAAAGGAGATCATTCTTATTCCCAAACTGTTGGGCTGTAAGTGTATGAAATATAATTTGGTGAAATCAAGAGACTCTTGTAAGGAAAAGCTTATGTGATACAGTGATTCAAGTTTAAACCACACACATCTTCCTAGAGCACAGAATGAAGAAATACCTTTTTTCATGGCCAACTCCAAGGCAGCTCCAACTCCCTGGTTTACTACTGGTTCATCATCCAGAACAGCCTTTTCCTCGCCCTAAAACATAGTACATAAAACATACAGAATTACAGGAGGATCTTGCTATGACACAGATTGTTGTATCAAGAAAGCATTTCATGCAATATTGCAGGTGTTGTATGGATGTTTATTTTGGATGGGATAGCTTTGTTTTGCTTTTTGTTAGTTAACAGTAAATACCCCTTAGTATCCAGGTACACTTATCCAGGGACACTTTGAAAAAGTGTCCTTGTAGTAGCTGTACAAAGTGGGATTTTTGTTTTCATTCAGAAATATGATATTGTATCTTACCAGTACATACTTAGACATAAACATGGGAATACACTGTATCTAATTAAATTATCAAAAATACTGACAAAGATTATTTTCACAGTATACTCTGTGAGATCTCATCAGCATCAAACCTAAATCATCACTCACCTGAATATCAACAGGTGTTTCATCGATCTCTACTCTGTTCCAGCCAGTCGCTTCTTCCTCTTCTTGTCTCCTCCGGTCTTCCATTAACTCTCGCTCAAAGTCCTGTGTAAAATCAAGTAACAACATTTCAAGCATGAAGGTGATTGATAGACTCTATATTTCATATCTTATCTATTACTTGGACAATCTATCCTACAGATCTGATGTTATCGACGAAACATGTGTGTTGAATACCCTGCACGGTTCCCCGCTTAAGCATGTGCCTTATTTTCATAGACTGTACTAGGCCTACAAATGTAGGTCATTGTCTGAAGCCACATACAACCGGGTAACATGCTAATAATGCAGGAAAATGCCCCACAAAAATCCCATTTCTATTTGAGAACTGCAAAGATATCAAGTAATGATTATAATAATAGTTATGAACAGGTTGGTGCCATGATTATCGCTTGTTTATCTGACGAACTGTCCATAGTGGAAGTCAGCAGATGCGCATGTATCAACCAGAGATGGGTCTAACAAGCACCTATCTTAATAAAGTTGCTTGGCTCAGCCATTAGCGGCTTTAAAAAAAGAATATCAGTAATGAGCCTTTTGTATTTTCATAGTTTTGAGCATTTTTCTAATATCTTAGCTAGTAGCTTGAGCATCTTTTGTAGAATCAAACCTATTGTATAGCCTCAAACTACTATAGAGTAGAACAGGAGTATAACACACATGTATACCTACCATCAGCTCTTCCTTCTCCTCGTCACGATTTCCAGACTGACCATAGGTGGGGATATCACCGAGTGTCCGACAGAACTCCGAGGTAGAGTTAAGTACGATGTTGCTTTCCTCTTTGTCTTCATCCATCTCCTGTTCTGTTTTTATGGTGCGTTCTTCAGCAATTTTGGCTGCTACCTAACAACAACAAATTGGATGTGGGAGTCCATGTATCAGATACATCAGATAAAACTAAATGAAGCCATCATAATATTATTAATCAAGTCATCGGGTTATTCTAAATTAACACAATTCTCATACTTTTCACATTTTGCAATGAAGAAGAAAACAAGGTGGTCAAGAAGCTTATAGCTTAAACAGACCGAGGATCAGATATCATATCACTTGATAACATGGCAACAATATTTTACTCCGTAAAGTATCAGTCCAAGAAAATTTCCTTTTCTGCTACATTATATATCTTCATAGCATTCCTTCCGAACCAAGTGGTTGATTGGTTAAGGTGGTTTGGTACATTATAACTAGCCCTCCATCTCTGGGTTGTGAGTTACGAAACACATGTGAGGCAATAATCAGGTGGTTTTTCTACAGGTGCTCCGGCTTTCCTCCACCTTCTATACCTTGTACATCCTTTAATGACCCTTGACACTTATTAAGATGTCCAACAAAATAAATCCAAGTTTAAAACCTATACCTGTATCCACTTAATTTTGCTTGAAGGTGCTAAAATCAAATAAATAAAGTTAATTGTATCAGTTATATACAGAAAAGACATTACCTTTGGCCTCGTACAAATATTTCATGGGTTACTGTGCTCTAGTTCATAATATTTAACCCGAGGTGATGGTAATCAACAAATGTTATATTGCACGAGGCCAAAGGCCGAGTGCAATATAACATTTGTTGATTACCATCACCGAGGGGTAAATATTATGAACTAGAGCACAGTAACCATGGAATATTTGTTTTATTACATAATCACCAGTTTTTCAGTTGAATATTTTTTTTATAAAACGAATACGACAATCACTTAACAAAATCACCAACACCGTACCGTACGGAAAAAAAAACCTTAATATCCTATTGAAGATTGACGTATAGCCCACGTACGTCACGTTGTAACTCCGGTTTGGATGTCTTATTGTCTGTTTTCACATTATTAGACCTGCTTGCAGCCTTTTGATCTAATACATTCATCGTGTCCGTCCTTTACTCGGTACAGTAAACGTCTACATGACGTGCTTGATTCGAGATCTATAAATCCAGCGCGAAATTGAGCATGAACCTTTGTGACGTCATAATAACGTAACTCACTGTTACTCGCAATTCCTCGGAAGTTTTCTACAAAACTAGACAACAACAGCGAGGTGTTCCTAAAGCCGTGCAATATAACATCTCGAACCGTGCAATATAACGTTTCCATGGAAGCGTGCAATATAACTTCGAACCGTGCAATATAACAAGGTTTTATTGAACGGTCGGTGTAATAGTTGAAAATATTATATTTCTTCATATATAGATTGGTGTAAACAAATTATGTAATAAATTATGATAGTCAATATGGTAATCCTGTGTTTAATACAAACCTTCTGTATTTTAGATTTTTCCTTTGTCATTTTGATTCGCCGAGCCTTTGATAATGCACTCTGTAGTTCATTTTCAGCTTCATCCTCCACAAAAGGTATGCTAGACAGGTCCTCATCAGGCTCCTGTAGCTCGTCTAGTATAAATAGAGAAAAGTGGTAATAACACAGTTACATGACAATTACAATTTTTGTTTATTCTAAAGATATAACGTATGTTACAAAATGTTCATTTCATACTAGGGTAAACATTATCCCTGTTACAATTTCTTACTAAGTAAATTCAGATTAGTAATAGCACTGTATTTTTTAATAACAGAATTACCCTCGTCCTGTGGCCTTGGAGGAATTGGGGCGGATGCTGTCGTTTCTTGTTTCACAACCGGGATATCAAGACCTGGAATGATATGTTGATGTCCGTAGTCGATAACAACTGGAGCCCTCGTAACACTAGAGTCTGAGGTATCATACCATGACGGCTCAGTTTTCACTTCAACATCATCCGGATCTACATGACGACCTCGTCCGCGGGATCTGAAACACAACATGGAAAATTGTTAATTAAAGATTGATGAAGTATATGACTTCTTTTACGTATCAAGTTATAGTTGTATTACCATGGCACTCCTCATAATTTCCTGTCTAGTTTTAAAATCCCCTACCCAAATTTAATTTCTTGTATCTCAAGTTTTACTATATATATAATCCAGGTCCTCTGAATTTCATATCTAATTTTTCAATCAAACCCTTCCATCAATTTTATTTTTGTTTCTAAATTTTTGCAATAACCAGTTCCACTAAAAAATAATTTTCTTCATCAAAACAATACTTACCTTGAACCAACATCATTAGCATCATCTTCTAGAGGTTCAAGGTCATCGGCTTTCAACACGGTCTTCTTGCGGATTTTCTTATCTTTTTTCTTGCGCTTCTTAAAAGTAGCTTTTGCTGCCTGAAATATCAAAGGTATTAATTATGCATATTCTGTAATAGATATGAATGTATGTTTTATTGTTTTGACTTACATTAGGTTCTGAAGAAATGTAACAAATAACCAGTGACTGATTCACCATTGTAATACTACTTCAACTTTTAAAAAAGACAAGAGGCCCATGGGCCTTAGCGGTCACCTGAGTTCGGATACAGAATAAAACAAAGACACAAAAAAACTATATATTGGCCCATCAGGCCCTTGAAACCAGTCAGTGATTTTATAACTGACTTTTCAATCTATGAAGAGTATCTGGTTCCATCAAATCTGTGAATTCAGAAGATTTTTTTTTTCTTATTTTAGTCATTTTGACCCCTTTTGGCCCCGCCCATCTACCCCTGGAGGTTGGCCAGTACCAATATGGATATGATGCTAAAATGCTATCACAGGGTGATAATTCTAACCAAGTTTGACCTATTGAAAATTAAGCAAATAATGCTCATAAATGTGTTTTTCCAATATCAATTAAAATAGATTTGACCCCTAATCAGGGGAAAGTCTGAGATGCCAGGGCCATGAAATTCACAATTTTTGTAAAGGGCCTTAAAAAGACCTTCCAATCTATGAAGAGTATTTGGTTCCATCAAATTTGTAAATTCAGAAGGAGACTTTTGAAATTTTAGCCATTTTGACCAATTTTGGCCCCACCCTCTGGCCCCTGGGGGTCGGCCAGGACCAATATGGATATGATGTTAAAATACAATCTCAGGCTTATAATTCTAACAAAGTTTGACTCATTTCCTATTACGAAAGACCAAATAATGCTCAAAAATGTCTTTTGCCTATATAACTTATAGTAAAATTGACCCCAGGGGGGAAGGTGAGACCCCAGGGTCATATAATTCACAATTTTTGTAAAAGACCTCAAGACCTTTCAATCTATGAAGAGTATTTGATTCTGCCATTTCTGGAATTTCAGAAGAAGATTTTTGAAGTTTTAGCCTATTTGACCCCTTTTGGCCCCACCCCTCAGGCCCCTGGGGGTCAGTCGTGGAAAAATTATTATTAGGATTTAATGGCCTTCTCATACTGATAATTCTGACAACATTTGACTTGTTTCCTATTACAAATGACCAAATAATGCTCAAAAATGTCTTTTCCCTATATAAACTATAGCAAACTTGACCCCCTCCCTAGGGGGGAACGTGAGACCCCAGGGTCATATAATTCACACTTTTGTAAAGGACCTGAAGACCTTTCAATCTATGAAGAGTATTTGATTCTACCATTTCTGGAATTTCAGAAGAAGATTTTTGAAGTTTTAGCCTATTTGACCCCTTTTGGCCCCACCTCTCAGGCCCCTGGGGGGCTGGGACCATATAATTCACAATTTTGGTTGACCTTTGGCTATGAAAGGTTTCTACAAAATTTCAACAAATTTGGTTCAGTAGTTTTGGAGAAGAAGTCGAAAAAGTAAATTGTTTATCGCCATACGACGGACGACAGACAACGCACGACGACAGACAAAAGGAGATTAGAATAGGTCACTTGAGACTTTGTCTCAGGTGACCTAATAATCTAATATTCTCCCATATTTAATATTCAAGTTATTTGGTGGGTCATTGCCCATTGATGGTGGCATTATGAAAATGTTTCTAAATAATTAATATATCATCAAGTATGGGGAAAACATAACAGTGAAAGATTTGCTAGTCAGCACTTGGCAATCCTTGTGCTGACCAGCCAAAATCTTGTAAGATATCCCTATCCACTTGATGGACCCATGTTAATTTCTATCAACTGATACTGCCTCAAAATAAATGATACATTTCATGATTGAATGATCAAAAAACAATTACACATTTTTTCAAGAGTAAACAATTTCCCATTCTAAATGCAAAGTGATTGATTATTCTGACTGATGAAATCATACTGTGTAATATTAATACTTACCATTTCCTCTGCTGTGAAGTATTCTTTAGCCACGTTTAATGACACTCCCAGACCAAGATCATGCTGTAACGTAATTATAAACAAATTAAATGATTTATTCAGTATTTAAAGGCTAAATTGTTTGATAGGTTTTTAAACAATTGTCTTCTATCAGATTATATAACAAGTTTCATAAAATTCATATCAAACTGCCATATATGTGAAGTTCAGATGACATTTCGCAGAACTAGTGTCTATGAGAATATATAAAATGGGTCAAATTTGTTCAAATCCATTCTTCAATGATAACATAACATGAGTATGAAGCATCAAAGTTTACACAGTTGAACCCTGTTACTGCAAATTTGTTTAAGTTGTACAAGCAGTTCACTATCTTTAAGTTTTTGAATATGTAGTCTTACAACTTGGTTTGTTTGTCTATAACATGTGAAAAGTTTTATTACACTGTTGGTTGTCTATAACATGTGAAAAGTTTATTACACTGTTGGTTGTCTATAACATGTGAGAAGTTTTATTACACTGTTGGTTGTCTATAACATGTGAGAAGTTTTATTACACTGTTGGTTGTCTATAACATGTGAGAAGTTTTATTACACTGTTGGTTGTCTATAACATGTGAAAAGTTTTATTACACTGTTGGTTGTCTATAACATGTGAGAAGTTTTATTACACTGTGTTGATTGTCTATAACATGTGAGAAGTTTTATTACACTAATGGTTGTCTAAAACATATGAGAAGTTTTATTACACTAATGATTGTCTATAACATGTGAGAAGTTTTAATACACTGTTGATTGTCTATAACATATGAGAAGTTTTATTACACTGTTGGTTGTCTATAACATGTGATAAGTTTTATTACACTGTTGGTTGTCTATAACATGCGAAAAGTTTTATTACAATGTTGGTTGTCTATAACATGTGAGAAGTTTTATTACACTGTTGGTTGTCTATAACATGTGAGAAGTTTTATTACACTGTTGGTTGTCTATAACATGTGAGAAGTTTTATTACACTGTTGGTTGTCTATAACATGTGAGAAGTTTTATTACACTGTTGGTTGTCTATAACATGTGAGAAGTTTTATTACACTGTTGGTTGTCTATAACATGTGAGAAGTTTTATTACACTGTTGGTTGTCTATAACATGGGAAAAGTTTTATTACAATGTTGGTTGTCTATAACATGTGAGAAGTTTTAATACACTGTTGATTGTCTATAACATGTGAGAAGTTTTATTACACTGTTGATTGTCTATAACATGTGAAAAGTTTTATTACAATGTTGGTTGTCTATAACATGTGAGAAATTTTATTTCACTGTTGAATGTCTATAACATGTGAGAAGTTTTATTACAATGTTGATTGTCTATAACATATGAGAAGTTTTATTACACTGTTGATTATCTATAGCATGTGAGAAGTTTTAATACACTGTTGGTTGTCTATAACATGTGAAAAGTTTTATTACAATGTTGGTTGTCTATAACATGTGAGAAGTTTTAACACACCGTTGATTTTCTATAACATGTGAGAAGTTTTAATACACTTTTGATTGTCTATAATATGTGAGAAGTTTTAATACACTGTTGATTTTCTATAACATATGAGAAGTTTTAATACACTTTTGATTGTCTATAATATGTGAGAAGTTTTAATACACTGTTGATCGTCTATAGCATGTGAGAAGTTTTAAAACACTGTTGATTTTCGATAACATGTGAGAAATTTTAGTACACTTTTGATTGTCTATAACATCTGTATACTCACACTTTGTTGTTGCAGCTGTTCTCGTATTTTCTCCATTTGTCTATCTTGTTCTGTATTGTATTTTCCTCCTGACTCGAGTGTAAATGTTTCCTTCTTTGTACCATCAATTTCTTCATCATATTTTTCCAAAACATTGACAGGTTTAAACTGAAATCAAATAATAAAATAATGAATTGACAGCCAAAGTTGAAACAACAGATCGCATTTGCCAATGATACTTTTGTACAAAGGTGAAATGTTGTACAACTGGATAAATTGTTAGAAACATTATTCTGATTTGAACATTGTGTGAAGTTCTGTTGACATGTAGCAGAACTTGTGTCTATTGGAATACATGTAAAATCAAAATTGTTTAAATCCATACATTCTGACCCCTAAGTAAGACCTTCACTATGATACCAGGAGTGTGCCACATTTGAACTTTGAATTATGAGAGTTAAGTTATAGTACCCACCATTCCATATTCGTCTTTATCTGCTTCATCGTAAGGTTGGTACTCGGGTTTCTTCTTCTTATTCTCTAAGTTTTTCTCTGTTACCTCTTCATCAATCATATTGACATTCACAAGAGTGTCATCATCATCGTCATCCAAGACACCTGTAACATATTACATCAGACATATTAACTTCACAAGATTAACATTATTGCGGCTATGGTCAGAGTGGTTAAGATGTCCCGACATATCACCACAAGCCCTCCACTTCTGGGTCGCGAGTTCAGATCCCATGTGGGGCAGTTGCCAGGTACTGACTGCTGATTTGTAATTGATTTCAGGTACTGAATCTTTCCTCCACCAACAAACTGGACATATCATGCCAAATCATTATTATCATATGATTATCAAAAGTTGTATGTGCCTTAACTGGACAAAAAACTGAAATGTCCTTTTTTCTTCAGTAATATATCAAAAACTAAGTTCAATGAATTAAGCTATGAAAATTATTCAAAAAACATATATGATGTCTTACAAACGTTAGTTAAAACAAAGAAATTATGCACGGTAAAACTTTTGTTTTTTATGCCTTATGTCAAGTTATTGTAAGATGGATAAAGAAATCACTTTACAATTACTAATTAAACTGTAACAAGAGGTCCAAGAGGGATCTTGGCGCCCTGACAAAGATTAATCTATGTCTGAAAACAGAGAAAGAGGCATCTTTTCTCTACTTTTCAAACTTACATTACTTTCTGAGAAATAGCAGTAACAAACTTTAGCTATCAAAATCTTGTTGACCGATCGATCCCAAAATTCAATATGCACAACTAGGGCCCTAGGAGAACCTAGCTACATGTGAAATATGATTATGATCCATTTAGTACTTTCTGAGAAATAACAGTAACAAACTTTAACTATCAAAATCAATGATGGCTGCCTGGTGGCCATAATGTTTTTCCATTCAGTCTCAAAATCAGCATGACACTCCTACCAAGGGAACCATGCATGTGATAAAATTTGAGAAATATCGGTGGAGTACTTCTCGAGAAAAAGATTAAACAAACATCAACTGCCAAAATCAAAGATAGCTGGCTGGCAGCTATTTTTGTTTTCCTGATCAGTCTCAAAATCAGCATGACACTCCTAGGGACCAAGGGAACCATGCATGTAAAATTTGAGAAATGACCACGGACAAAAGGCGATTTGAATAGCCCACCATCTGATGCTGTGGTCTAAAAATGTGAAATGAAATTATAGACCACAATTTTTGCTTTATGGGCTGACCGTATGTACTCATTTCACTTCACTATTGATGTAAATATGTGATTTATGGCAGTACTGCCAAAAATCATTTTAGCTCTTATTTGTATATGTAAAATTAAAACCTATGCATTGACAGTATTGTAATTCTCAAAGTGCTGGTAAGTTTTGGTGGTAAATAACATATCAACAGCTCTTTTTGATTTGTGAGTATGACAAATACGGCATATATAGCTTTAACAATATCACAAGAAATGTAATTTAATCATTTGCAACAGTATTTCTGGAGAACTTTCTAACCTTTGTCCTGCAGTGTAAGGATGACCGTCTTGCCCTCTTTGAACCTCTCTGTGTTGTGTTGTACCTTCAGACCTTTCAGATCTTTGGAAGTGTAATTCTGAAATTCAATACAATCCAATTTAGAAAATAAATAAATATTCACACAAGGATTCCTCACTTCTCAAAAATTTGTCGCCACTAATCTGTCTGATTTGTCACATTTGGAAAATAAAATGCTGATATACCAGGTTATATGAAAAATCACTTAAAGGGACAATTCAGTAAGGCTAATTCGTTACATAACCACGAAGCAAAATATGGCATTAATGTATTGGTCTACATTCCTTATGAAATATACGACAAGAAGTAGTGACAAATTCCACAACATTGTTAAGTATTTTGATTAATACCATTGAAATTCCAGATCGTTGATCAACACGATTAAGCAGCTACAACATGTAAGCTGTTCCCTTACCCGAGTCAAAGTCATGCACGTTAAACAAATGCAATATATAACAACTGAGGAGTTGATGAAATTATTTTTAGACAAGAACATGCATCTAATAATGTTAACACAACTGTAAGAGCGATTTGAGTAGTTCTAGACAAAAAATGCTTTACTACACAGGCAAGGGTCAGGGTTCGGCATACAAGGCTATGTGTAATGGCGATTGAACATTTCACATACACTTGACTGCAGTGAGCTTTTCTGACATATCACAGTAAAACCAACTAATCTAATTTCCATTAGAACTGGTTTGTTTCCGAAATATGTGCAAGTTTTAATGTACTCTTAGAGCGAATTGTCCCTTTAATTTCTTTATGAAAACATGAATTTTGTAAGCAAAATTAAGATTTAAGCCAATAAAGTCCAGTAAATAGACACAGCCAAATGGAAATAAATTATATTGCCAAATGTTAATCTTTCTGTTCTATGGTCTAAACCCCTTGGAGAACAGATGCTGTAACTAGAAACTGTCATGTGAATTTGTTCCTTGAAGTATAAATCTTGGATTTTGAGGCTCTAATACCTTGGAGAACTTACATTCTTTGGTTTCGTTTGGAATTCCTCATCGACCAGATTACCAATACCAAACTCTTCATCCATCTCCTCTAACATTTTGGCCTATATAGAAGAAAAAGACTCTTGAATGAGTGAATAAAGAGAAAAATACATCCCATAAACAACCAAAATATGATTGCTTTGGGTACCATATCGCGGTAATTTAAATAGTTATCAAAATCCTAAATGTGTGTGATTACAGTATTCCTTACTTTGGTAAGAAACTTTCTTCTTTTAATTCCCAACATTTCCAAAGTAGTATTCTAAATGGATATTTAGATTTCATCTAGATCTTGTTACTATACATCATATTTATCAACTATCTTGTTACTATACATCATATTTATCAACTATGTAAATGACAATTGGGATGTAAAAAAGTTTTGTTACAAATTATTTTTCTGTGAAACAGAATCTCACCGTTTTTTCAGCCTTTTCTCTATCCTTTTGTGCCTTCCTGTTTTTCCTCACCCAGGCAACCATATCATCCTCTGAATCACTTTCTCCCAATGTCTTTACATTGCTATATTTAATAAAACATAACTCTCTATCATGTTACCATCAGCTAATTTAGCTTACTGTATACTGTATAATCAGTTCTTAGATATGCCTGTAATGAGAGAGTATCTCGAGATCTTCTGTTCAAAATCTATTTATGCCTTAAATGGCTCTATCAAATAGGTATACTAATACATTATGTAATAAGCTTATACAAATGGAGCTGCCATTCAAAGAACTACCTATCACTAAACATTTATAAATTGTTTGTGTCTCTTTTTTTTCCTTTTTTTTTTCTTTCACAACTTTTTACTAAATTGATATCATGTGGATTCAACAGAAGTAGAATATATGATACTAGATGTAATTATCATGTACAAGATGAAATTAAATTTATTATTTCTGTACTATTTGATGTAGAAACCATAATGATGAATGAGCTTTTTTCTTATAATCAACATGACTAAAATCTGTAACATAGAACAAGATTTTATCATTTTACCTTAGTTTTTCAGTAAGTCTTCTCTTTTCCTTCATCCGTTCCATCTTTTCCCGAAGCTTTTGTGTATGCTTTTCCTGAGTAATGCTAATAGCCGGTTTATGTACATCCTCATCTGGCTTTTTTTGCTCCCCATCTGTAAATCAAAGGTATTTGAAATTTGAAGAAAACATTTGCATACATCTTTTTTAATTTAAATACCGGGAAGTTATGTATTCAGCCTATACATCAGAGAAGATAATAACTTAATCTAAAGTTAAGATAGAATCCTAACTAAGCGTTCATAAAGCTGTGCAATTTAATCTTCTTTGAACAGATAAGAACAAGAGGCCCAGAGGGCCTGTATCGCTCACCTGGTTTGTAATGTAAAGTAATGTTCTGAATACAGGTTCATTATTTCTTTTCTGAAGGAATTTGAATATTTATTAACATCAAATTTCCCTATTGGGCCACGCCTATTGGGGGGGGGGGGGGGGGGGGGGGGGGGGGGGGGGGGGGGGGGGGGGGGGTCAGAGCCAAAATTTATACAAGTTCTGTTCCCCTTCCCCCAAGGATGTTTGTGGCCAAATTTGGTTACAATCCATGCAGAACTCCAGGACAAGAAGCAATTTATAGGATTTACCTCTATTTCCCCTATTGGGCCCCGCCCCTCCTGCCCCCGGGGGGTCAGAGCCAAAATTTATACAAGTTCTGTTCCCCTTCCCCCAAGGATGTTTGTGGCCAAATTTGGTTACAATCCATGCAGAACTCCAGGACAAGAAGCAATTTATAGGATTTACCTCTATTTCCCTATTGGGCCCAGCCCCTCCTGCCCCCGGGGGGTCAGAGCCAAAATTTATACAAGTTCTGTGCCCCTTCCCCCAAGGATGTTTGTGGCCAAATTTGGTTACAATCCATGCAGAACTCCAGGACAAGAAGAAATTTATAGGATTTACCTCTATTTCCCTATTGGGCCCAGCCCCTCCTGCCCCCGGGGGGTCAGAGCCAAAATTTATACAAGTTCTGTGCCCCTTCCCTCAAGGATGTTTGTGGCCAAATTTGGTTACAATCCATGCAGAACTCTAGGACAAGTAGCGTTTTATAGGATTTACCTTTATTTTCCCTATTGGGCCCCGCCCCTCCTGCCCCCGGGGGGTCAGAGCCAAAATTTATATAAGTTCTGTTCCCCTTCCCCCAAGGATGTTTGTGGCCACATTTGGTTACAATCCATGCAGAACTCTATGACTAGTAGCGATTTAAAGGAAATGTTGACAGACAGACGGACGATGGACGCCGATGGACGCCGGACGCCGACAGACGCCGGACGCCGCGCCATGACATAAGCACACCGGCCCTTTGGGCCAGGTGAGCTAAAAATGGGCAGAACATTGTATCCACTAGGATATACATGTACAGAAAACTCCATGTAGAACTAGATAGAGTGGGTCATTATCTTTTTATTACTTTAGCCGATTCTCCTTACAGATGATTGCTTCAACATATCAAATACAAGGAAGAAATTTTGCAGTGTGTTCTTCAATTCTCATTAAAGGTACATGCATTTACGGGGACAGCTTTTGATTGTTTAAATGTAAATGTAAAATGAGTATGAGTCACAAAAGTTATTAGCTTACTGTTAATATACATGATTATGTACCACATTTATCAACAAGTTTACACAGATAAATGAACTCTTTTGAAGCAGGTCGTTGATGTTTCCCAGTGTCATCCTAATTTAACGAGCAGTAGTCGACAGCTGTCATTACGCCACATGGCAATACAGCAAAATGAACCTTCATAAATAAAGGTAGATTTAGACAGAGGATCTTGCATTTACTTGATGTGAGGCCATGACTAAAGATATTCTAACGTTATTATTGTTATTTGGAAACAGAGCGGGTCTATATAGACAGTACCAATATCTTGTGATAAAAAATCTTGTAAATATATGGAGTTTACTGTACCTTTAGACACTCCTGAGTTCACTTCAAGTGGCTTCAGTCCCAGTTTGGCTCGGATTCGACTAAAAAATTTAAGAATATCTTTAGTCTGTACATGAAGACGATTTGATATGAAATGAATATAAATATACACAGGTGGTAGGCTAGTTCCTGTGACTCAGACATAAAAGATTTGAAAGTTTGACCAATACACATGTCCATATTATTAAGGACATGTGTATTGGCCACACTTTCAAATCTTTTATTTCTGAGTCACAGGAACTAGCCTACCACCTGTGTATATGTCATATTGTGGAAAACGTCTACAATTTTTAGTATTTTTACGCAAAAGAAATTGCTGATTTTATCATTAAAGTTACCAAAATAACCACAATTGCTAATTTAATGTAAAGGTTTAGCTATATGTTCACCTTAAGTTTAGACAATTTCATATTAAACTTCTTTTTCAAAGATGCTTAGACATTAAAGAGGTAAAAGATTATTTTTTAGATAAATGAGCTCTTTACTTACTTTGTCTCCTCTATACTAAGTGATGCCTCTGCATTTCCTGATGATGTCGCTGGCTGGGCTGCAAAGTGCAACATCAAAATTATTTATGCATATACACTAATCTAGCAAGTTAATGAACATCGATGGAATAATAAGTTATGTTCTTGCAATACTTTTTTTACAAACTTTTTAGTAAAATAAATAATGTACAAAAAATGCAGACATTGACAAAAAAAAATAAGAATACAAACATACCGGTGCAAGTGTACCATTTTGTAACAAAGCTATCTTTCAATACAGTGGCTTTGATTGATTATTTATCGATTCGAAGGAAACTTGAAATTGTAGTCATTTATTATACATATGTTTGGCTACACACATTTACACAACAGTGTGAACCTATCAATTTTAATGCAAGCTGTAATAACAAGAGGCCCATGGGCCTTAATGGTCATCTGACTCATTGCACAAAACAACAAAGTCACAGTATAAAGTATTGGTTAACCATTAATATAAACAATACAAGGAACTCCTTAGTTGAATATGTAAGTTTCTGGAATAGATAAATGTCATTTGTTGAACAAACTTGGTAGCCATATATGGTTGTAACCCATTCACGGATTAATATAAGGAGGAGTCAGATTTTAAAGCCAAATTTCAGCAAAGCTTCCATTTTGGACATCCTCCATACTATCCCTATGGGTCTTAGCTCGGTCCTTTATAAAATATGATTGTCCTCACCTAAAGTTCCCCCTTCTGAATCAATTAAAACCCATATAGACCCATTTTCCTTGCGATCATAGACTGAAACCTAAAAACAGGAAGTGGGCCAGCGGCCATCTTGGAATACCAAAATCTTTATGAAAATGTTTGCATGTTGTTCGGCATCAATTTAAACTCCTATAGACCAATTTTCATTGAGATCGGAGACCAAAATCTGAAAACAGGAAGTGGGCCAGCTAAAATTAAGAAAATTTGCCCTTTTGGGGCCCCACACCTCAGCCCCTAGGGGTCGGACCAGACTCATTTATATAAAATACGATTGTCCTTACCCAATGATGTTTCATACCAAATATGGATGAGATTAATCCAAGGATGAAGGAGGAGTAGGATTTAAAAGCTTAAATTAAGAAAATTTCCCCTTTTTGGGCCCCGCCCCTCTGCCCCTAGGGGTCGGATCTATCTCATTTATACAAAATATGATTGTCCTTCCCCAATGATTTTTCACACCAAATATGGATGAAATCCATCCAAGGATGAAGGAGGAGTAGGATTTAAAATCTAAAATTAAGAAAATTTGCCCTTTCGGGGCCCCACCCCTCAGCCCCTAGGGGTCGTACCAGGCTCATTTATATAAAATATGATTGTCCTTCCCCAATGATATTTTACACTAAATATAGATGAAATCCATTCAAGGATGAAGGAGGAGTAGGATTTTAAAGCAAAAATTAAGAAAATTTGCCCTTTTGGGGCCCCACCCCTCAGCCCCTAGGGGTCGGACCAGGCTCATTTATATAAAATATGATTGTCCTTCCACAACGATATTTTACACCAAATATGGATGAAATACAACCAAGGATGAAGGAGGAGTAGGATTTTAAAGCTTAAATTAAGAAAATTTGCCCTTTTTGTTTGGGCCCCATCCCTCAGCCCCTAGGGGACGGACCATGCTCATTTATACAAAACATGATTGTCCTTCCCAAATGATGTTTCACACCAAATATGGATGAAATCCATCCAAGGATGAAAGAGGAGTAGGATTTTAAAGCTTAAATTAAGAAAATTTGCCCTTTTGGGGTCCCACCCCTCAGCCCCTAGGGGTCGAACCAGGCTCATTTATATAAAATATGATTGTCCTTCCCAAATGATGTTTCACACCAAATATGGATGAAATCCATCCATCGGAACATGATGACAATAGGTCATCCTGACCTTCGGTCAGATGACCTAAAAATGCTCCACTGCCGACGAATTATATTTTTTCTCAATCAAAAATATGAGCAGACGAAACAGTATTTTTCTTCAGTTAAAACAAGAGGCCCAGAGGGCCTGTATTGCTCACCTGGTTTGTAATGCCAAGTAATGTTCTGAATACAAGTTCATTGTTTCTTTTCTGAAGGAATTTGAATATTTACCTCTAATTCCCCTATTGGGCCCCACTCTTTCTGCTCCAGGGGGTCAAAGCCAAAATATATACAAATTCTGTTAACCCCAAGGATGTTTCTGGCCAAATTTGGTTACAATCCATGCAGAACTCTAGGACAAGTAGTGATTTATAGGATTTACCTCTATTTCCCCTATTTGGCCCCGCTACTCCTGCCCCGGGGGGTCAAAGCCAAAATTTATACAAGTTCTGTTTCCCTTCCCCCAAGGATGTTTCTGGCCAAATTTGGTTACAATCCATGCAGAACTCTAGGACAAGTAGCGATTTATAGTATTTACCTCTATTTCCCCTATTGGGCCCCGCCCCTCCTGCCCCTGGGGGGTCAGAGCCAAAATTTATACAAGTTCTGTTCCCCTTCCCCCAAGGATGTTTCTGGCCAAATTTGGTTACAATCCATGCAGAACTCTAGGACAGGTAGCGATTTATAGGATTTGCCTTTATTATCCCTATTGGGCCACGCCCCTCCTGCCCCCAAGGGGTCAGAGCCAAAATTTATACAGGTTCTGTTCCCCTTCCCCCAAGGATGCTTCTGGCTAAATTTGGTTACAATCCATGCAGAACTCTAGGACAAGTAGCGATTTATAGGATTTACCTCTATTTCCCCTATTTGGCCCCGCCCCTCCTGCCCCCAGGGGATGTTTCTGGCCAAATTTAGTGACAATCCATCCAGAACTCTATGACAAGTAGCGATTTAAAGGAAATGTTGACGGACGGATTGACGGACGGACGACGTACGCCGCGCCATGACATAAGCTCACAGACCCTTCGGGCCAGGTGAGCTAAAAAGTGACTCTCTTTACACCATTACTATCATTGAAAAGTTTGAGCTTCTTAAAGGGACAATCAATTCAGGCTAAGAAAACATTAAAATATGTACATATATCGGAAAACCCCCAGTTCTAATGGAAATTAGATCAGTCGGTTTTACTGTGATAAGTATGAAAAGCCCATGGTAGTGACATGTGTGTGAAATGTTCAACGCTCGCTGTCCGCCATTACACACTGTGGTCAAACTTCTTGTATGCCGAACCCTGTCCCTTGCTCGAAGAGTAATGCAACTTTTGTCTAGAACTGCTCAAATCGCTCTGACAGCAGTGTGTTTACCTTATTAGATGACTTGTCTTGCCTAAAAAATTTTACCAGCATCTCAGTGGTTATGTAGTTCATTTGTTTAATGTGCATGACTTTGGCTCGGGTATGGGTACAGCGTCCATATTGTACCTGCTTAATCATATTGATCAACGATTTGATATTTCAACGATATTAATTAAAATACTTAACAATGTCGAGGAATTTGTCAATGTTTTACGTTATATGTTTCATAAGAAATGTAGAACAATACATTTATGCTATATTTGGCTTCTTGGTTATGTAAAATAATTAGTCTGAGTGAATTGTCTCTTTAAGATATCAAATAATATCTCAAAAATAATTGATTGCATCCTGAAAAAAAGTAGTCATCACTCATATACCAAAAGCAAAATAAATTATTCTATATGTATTTTTATGTTAATTACATAATGTTATGTATATATACATGAAGACATGTATATACAATGATCATTAGACATCAATTGTTTAAATGATGGCCCATATTGTTTATGCTCTGTCAGCAGTGGAGCATCTTTAATTGAATTTATTTCCAATATCTGATACAGCTTATAACTGTTTCTTGATAATTTCAAGTCAATATCAATCTCATTCACATAATATCCAGATCACTAATTGTTAAATTATGCATTCATAAATAAGTTTTAAAAGGCAAGTCCACAATAGTATTTGTTTCAATTTTTTCAAAGTACCAACATACACAAACAGGGTTCGAAATTAACACTCGCACACTCGCCAAATGCGAGTTAGTTTTTGAAATGGCGAGTGGAAAAATATTGTACTTGCATTTTTTGGCGAGCGGGTGCATCGTTCGTCATTTCAAATACATATGTATAGTTACTAAATTTTCCAATCAATACACCTGTCCTAAATTGTGTGCCAAACTATAGCCTAAATGAATCGTGAATCGGAAGCACAACATTCCAAATGCAGCGTCTTGTCGACACTTTGAAATACTGTATACTTTCAAGCGTCTCAAAAACAGCGACATTGATTTGGTATTGAAAAGTTTAGAGGTGTTCCGTGAAAAATCTTTCTTCCTAATGTTTTAAGTAGTTTGCTAAAAGCATGCACAAGATGAAAAAGGACAAGTATAAATCCTGCTGTTATTTGCAGTTAAGTTTAGACAAAAACACTTTAATCATATATAAGGTTTTTTTTATATATTTTTTTTTATTTGCACAAAATGCTAAATAATTGTCATTCTGAAAATAAAAAGTTGTCAAACTACACTTATATAGCGACACTAAAACGTAAAACATTTATTGTTATATACAATAAATAAATAAAATAGTTATCAATGAATTGGTTAATTTTAATACAAATTTCAAAGTGGCAAGCAAGTTTCTGATTTGGCGAGTTGAAATTTTACCAACTTGCCAAAAATGGATAGTGGCTTAAAAAGTTAAATTCTACCCCTGCACAAAGAAATTTAACGTATGTCACCCTGTGAAAAGTCAAAGTGGTTTATTAGTGTACTATTGTGTTATATATTTCATTGATATCATGTATATTTTACACTACCTCAAGATCGATGCTGTAAAAAAGTTATAGAGAGCACAGCCAACTCTTGTGATAGAGGTGTCTCAGTTGGGTTAATCTATGTAAATCATCCATATAGAGTTGGAAAACTTTCTTGTAAACTGGAAACCGGATGTCAGAACGGTGGAGGTGATTTCATGTACGCCATCCCCGATACTGTACCCGATCCCCGTACCAGGAATGATGCTTATTACAGATTACTCGACAATAAAACAAGCTATGATAATAATGTTGGTACAGTTAGATTTGGAAATCTAATATTTATTTTATTTAAATTTCTTATAATTATATCAGATACAGGTACTGAAAAAAAAACCAAAACCTAGGTCTAAATTATCCCTGTCACGTAAAAGATTGTCTAATATTATAGAGGAAAACAATGTCCCGCCAACAGATTTAAGTGAAACAGAACCCGTAGACAATTTAGATAAACTAGAAAGTGAAATTGATATACCAGAGTACAAGTTAGACGCAATATCAGTGATCAGCCTGTAGGTAGTAGCAATAAAAAAGAAGTAGGTTATCATTACCAAAAAGACACAAGGTTAAGCCTTTAAATAGTTAGTATGCACCAAAATTAATGAAATTTCACGGTTGATTGCGACGTACAAGAAATCACCTCTTGAAAAACTAATATTTGCAATTATGAGAAAAATAAAGAAAATTGTGCGTTGATATTTTGACACAATGATGTAAAATTGAATTTCAAATCTAACCGTACCAACATTATTATCGTAGCTTGTTTTATTGTCGAGTAATCTGTAATAAACATCATTCCTGGTATGGGGATCGGGTACGGTATCGGGGACGGCGTACACGAAATCACCTCCACCTGTCAGAACAAGATCCAGTGTTGTGCAAAATAGTATCCAAAGTCACACTCTCAAGTGCTTTCAAACAATATACTTTAAAAAAAAGTCAAAATAAAACATCAGTGAAAGATAAACCTTTCAATTTGATTTCATCACTGAATCTAACATTTACATTTTGTCCTGAATCTTAACTTAAAAGCCGTTTTATGTGGCCATTTGCTTCGGAATTTTCCTTCTGGCAACGGAGAATGGCGTAGGAATGACATTGAGATATATTTTGTAGCCGCAGTCGCGTTCCTGATGGAACTCTATCAAGCGAATGTGTTGAACCTGTTCAAGCTGTGCTCTCATAAAAACAAATTCATATTAGTAGTTAGAGTAAAACATGCATTAACGACCACATCTGTGGGGCCTATAATTCACCCCACCCCCTTTCTTTTTTAAACTTTCGTCGACACAAACCTTTAATGAAATCATATTTACATTTATCAACATTTGAAGAAGACCCGTGGTTATAATCGTATGTTTCCACATCCCTCGGATAGCCGTCGTCATCATAATGATCTTCATGCCCATAGTCGCCACGATCGTCCCGATGTCGTTTTCTTTCTCTTGATCGAGATCTAGACCTATGCCGGCGTTTCCTTTTGTGGTCCTTGTCCTTTTCTTTGTGTTTCTTAGAAGATCCCATGATGAACAAATGTCAACTTCTGGATATTTATCTAATTGTCTATAGCCACAATATGTGGCAAATGTAATAAAAGAAAGCCAACTCTTGTTGACAAACGTGCGATTCCCTTACGATTTTTTACCGGAAGTGTACATTCTTAGTATTTGCAGTTCCGGGGCAAATTGAGATCTTATAATTTTGGCCAATCAAATCTCTTGGATTGGTTCATTGAAAC
This sequence comes from Argopecten irradians, assembly GCF_041381155.1. Taxonomy (NCBI): domain Eukaryota; kingdom Metazoa; phylum Mollusca; class Bivalvia; order Pectinida; family Pectinidae; genus Argopecten; species Argopecten irradians. The sequence goes on from NC_091136.1 coordinate 38,588,755, forward strand.
ACAATAATAAACCATGCTTGAAGGAAACAGAGATAGGTATAGCTTTTGCAAACGATGCAAAAAATCGGCAATGATTATCGTTTTCAAGTCATCGGGATCCCGCTACTTTTAGTATGGATAATCAGCAAAGTTCCAACAGTTCCTTTCATTCCAAAATACATTCTGTGAGTAAGGCCAGTGTTGTGAAGTACAATCCTTTTTAGAAAGTGCTTGCTTGCAAGTTCCTATACTACAGTACATCACTGTCATCAGGCGTATACTTATGTTTAAATAAGATAACATAGTACTTATTGTTATAAAGAAAAAAGCAATCCGATTTGAGCATTATTGTGAGAATAATTTCCAAATTATCTTCTGGCTTTGTATGAAAATATTTGCTATAGAATGTGTACATGACTTCTAAATCCTTGTGTATAATATATTTTTTAATTTGTTCATCATAGATCTGTTTTTTAAAACTAGATCTAGATTTATATATCAATCAGCTTTACACTGAAACCAGAAAAGCAAAACCAAACTCTCCAACTAAAAACCTGTGGAATCCTTGTTTCACTATTATTGCTTATATGAATCATGCACGGCATGGGAAGAGCGAAGCTCTACTTGTGTATTTTATTTTCTATTTCATGTTGAAGACACAATTTAGAAATAAAAGGACGTACTTCAAACTATAGAAGTATATGATATAATAAATGTCTAGCATAAACCCAAAGAAATGAACTCAAAGATTCAGATTTCTCTGTGTCCATGCAAGGCCTGGAGTGCCGCGTATGTGAATCCTATGATTTCGCGCCATTTGTTGACGTGATGTGACGTCATGTTTCCTTGTGCTCATCTTCGCTTGGAAGATATTTTGACTACATATATCATAGCTTTTAATTTTCAAAGTGATATTATTATCATTTAAAAAAATAATGAAAAATGTTTCATTTCTCCTGTTATGAATTTGCATTAGTTAAAATATATATTTACTTGGGAGAGCAGTACCGGGGCAACGCAGGTAAAACCGGAAGTACGAAAAAATTTTAGCCATCCATGCCTGCAAGTCATTGATCTCAATATGTAGTTTTGCTTATGTACATGTTACCGGAACAGAGCTTCGATTTTCAATTATAAATATATAGCTTGCCGTAGTTGCTGGTGTGGTGGTATGCTGCAGCATATAATGCTTTGCTTTGTACAATCTGAGAATGAGGATCCATAGTAAATCTGATGATCAGTCACTGCACAATGATGGTTGGAGTGCAGATATATATACTCTAGCTAGCTGCCGCACAAGTGAGTCAGAACAACGTTATCAGCTGAGGCCATATCCCATTGCAAGTTTCGACCCCATGCTTGGAACCCTAGCTCTTATGAGGTGTCCCTAGTGATGATAGTGTCACTATATGCAATGATGATGGCCATGGATGTTCAGCTATACTTTGCAGCACCATAACAACGTTATCAGCCAAGATCATCTCTCAAGTTTTGACCCCATGCTCGATACACTGACTTTTAGGATGAGGGTCCCTAGTGATGTGTCCAGCTATATACTGGTGTCCTTTATCAACACTATACATTGCAGTTTTAGCATGAAGATCTTTCTGCTACCTTGGCCATCCTCAGCACTGCTGACCAGACTTCTTCTGGTCTTGCCTGACAAACCTTAATTGCAGATATAATCATTCTTCCCATAGACTGAGATTCATCCAACCTCAACCAGGTACCTCAACACCTGCCAGGCCTGCCAGTTCCTTTCCCTGCATTTCCTCAACAGTGCTTCATATTTTGCAATCTTTCTGTCATATATGCTTATTAAGTTTCATTACACCTTTCTTCTTATGGGACTGTTCGATGACAATCAATATCTTCTTTGATCCTGGTGACAAAAGAACCTTATAATTAGCTGGTCTTCCATCTGGCCCTAGGATCTCTTGCTACATGGAAGTGAAAGATAGTTTGATATCATACTTGTATGAGTTGTTCTGCACACTCAAAAAATTAACACAGATCTATAGCTATATTTAGATTTAAATTTGGTTTTTCAGGGAAGAATAATCATGGACTTCACAGAATCTTACACAGACACTTGTTCATCAGTCGGTATGGCTGCCCGTATGGGAGACTTGGGCCGTGTCCAGGACCTAGTATGGCATGGTGGGTATAATAGGCTGGGCATGTCGAAATGCATGTGATTAGTTATACAGTACATCCAAAGATGTAAACACAACCTCATCCCAAGAAGTTTTCAAAAGTTATTGTTATTTAGCCACTAAGACAGAGCTAGGTCAAGTTCAAGGTGAATATAATGGATCTAGATCACTGTTTGATTTTATATGTATTCTCAGCTGTTAGAAATTTGGATTGATATTGCAATATCAAGTTATTTTTCCAATGAACTTTGATATGACTGGGCACAGTTTCATCAACATTCCTTAGATAATGGAATTTGTATACTTCAATTCCCCATAGGAAAGCATACAGAAGTTTACAAGCTATGAATTGAATTTGATGTGTTATGAGTGATCAAGTACATATTCAGAATGGTCATTATATATTAATGCATGTATACGCTTAAAATAGTTAGAAACCTGCAAAGTATAGAAAATTGTGTCTGAGTGATTTTCTGGGGCAGTGCTCGAGCTTCATTATGATACGTGGGCACCATTTCGTACCCGGCTGAAATGTATAGTAGGCTGGATACATATATATATATATATTCATTATAAAGTTAAGGAGCTTTCCTTAGTTTCTTTAATGCTTTCCTATAGGGATAACATTCCATAAAGTTAAGGAATGTTAATAAATTTGGGCCTTGGATTTTTGAGCCTCAAATTATTAAGACATCCATCCTGTTTATTTATAGGGAAACCAGTGGATGTGAGAGACAATAGAGGTTGGACACCGATTCATGAAGCTGCCTTCCATGGACAGTCGGGCTGTTTAGAGTTCCTTCTACGCCAGGGTTAGTGATTTACAGTACTGATGATGTAACTATGGTCTAGGTCTGGTTTCTATACTAAATCAATAATCTAGATATCTTTATACACTTTAGAAAATGACTTATTTTTCTGAACATTTTGTATTTTCACCTCATAGACAGGAATATTTACATAGATATACATGGATACATATTGATGGATTTCAAATAGTTCTGTCTTAAATCTTTACATTCTGTCTTTGCATATCATAGAGTTACCTCCCTTAACAATAGGTATCTATTGTGACATTTTTGTTTTGTGAGTGAAAATTGCATTGTTTTCTCTAAAAATTATGATGTTGCGCTGCCAAACACATGACGTCACAATCAATATACCTACCCAGAAGGGCAGATAACTCTGTAATATGTAAATGCGGAATTGGAATATTAAGACAAGCAATTCTGTGACTTTATATTTCAATATGAAAGTTTTTGATTTTATAAAGCAAATAAAACCTCTTGAAATTCTCTTTTATATAGCTTTCAATTTAGATAGAATTGTTTTAATATGGAGAAAAAAAATACAGCTTCAAAATTTTACATTCAGACGTGGTTGATCCTGAATGGAGAACGTTTGAAGATGAGACAGCTCTGATCTTAGCTGCCCGAGGGGGTCACTTTGAGTGTGTCCGAACATTATTGGACTGTGATGCTGACCCTACAGCGGAAACCAGAGAGGGATATACACCTTTGTGGGAAGGTAAGTAATGTAATAATCAAAGGATTCACACTGTATTTTGTTATTATAATGTATATGTGATACAGTAATGACTTTTTAGTCTGGTGTCATTTTAGGTTGCATGATCAGTAAACGAAAAAGTGAAACTTTTACTGGGAACTTAATTTTATCTAAAATTAAATTTGAAAATAGATTTACCAATAGCCCATTATTTATCATCAGTTATTAAATGTATTTTTTAAAATGGATGAAAAAGCGCTCTTTTTTTATATAGGACACCATGTGGAGGACACAAGATAGCACATTTTATCTGTATGGTTAGGTGGTTACCAAGTGGTTAAGGTGTTCTACCAGTCCATTATAGCTCTCAACCTCTGGGTTACAAAACTCACATCAGGTACAAGATATTTATCTGTACGTTTAGGTGGTTACCAAGTGGTTAAGGTGTTCTACCAGTCCATTATAGCCCTCAACCTCTGGGTTACAAAACTCACATCAGGTACAAGATAACACAGTTTATCTGTACGTTTCGGTGGTTACCAAGTGGTTAAGGTGTTCTACCAGTCCATTATAGCCCTCAACCTCTGGGTTATAAAACTCACATCAGGTACAAGATAACACAGTTTATCTGTACGTTTCGGTGGTTACCAAGTGGTTAAGGTGTTCTACCAGTCCATTATAGCTCTCAACCACTGGGTTACGAAACTCACATCAGGTACAAGATAACACATTCATCTGTACGTTTAGGTTGTTACTAAGTGGTTAAGGTGTTCTACCAGTCCAATATAGCCCTCAACCTCGAGCTCTGGGTATCGTTTCACATCAGGTACAAGATAACACAGTTTATCTGTACGTTTAGGTGGTTACCAAGTGGTTAAGGTGTTCTACCAGTCCATTATAGCCCTCAACCTCTGGGTTACAAAACTCACATCAGGTACAAGATATTTATCTGTACGTTTAGGTGGTTACCAAGTGGTTAAGGTGTTCTACCAGTCCACTATAGCCCTCAACCTCTGGGTTACAAAACTCACATCAGGTACAAGATATTTATCTGTACGTTTAGGTGGTTACCAAGTGGTTAAGGTGTTCTACCAGTCCATTATAGCCCTCAACCTCTGGGTTACAAAAACTCACATCAGGTACAAGATAACACAGTTTATCTGTACGTTTAGGTGGTTACCAAGTGGTTAAGGTGTTCTACCAGTCCATTATAGCCCTCAACCTCTGGGTTACAAAACTCACATCAGGTACAAGATAACACATTTATCTGTACGTTTAGGTTGTTACTAAGTGGTTAAGGTGTTCTACCAGTCCACTATAGCCCTCAACCTCTGGGTTACAAAACTCGCATCAGGTACAAGATAACACATTCATCTGTACGTTTCGGTGGTTACCAAGTAGTTAAGGTGTTCTACCAGTCCACTATAGCCCTCAACCTCTGGGTTACAAAACTCACATCAGGTACAAGATAACACAGTTTATCTGTACGTTTAAGTGTTTACCAAGTGGTTAAGGTGTTCTACCAGTCCATTATAGCCCTCAACCTCTGGGTTATAAAACTCACATCAGGTACAAGATAACACAGTTTATCTGTACGTTTCGGTGGTTACCAAGTGGTTAAGGTGTTCTACCAGTCCACTATAGCCCTCAACCTCTGGGTTATAAAACTCACATCAGGTACAAGATAACACAGTTTATCTGTACGTTTCGGTGGTTACCAAGTGGTTAAGGTGTTCTACCAGTCCATTATAGCCCTCAACCTCTGGGTTATAAAACTCACATCAGGTACAAGATAACACAGTTTATCTGTACGTTTAGGTTGTTACTAAGTGGTTAAGGTGTTCTACCAGTCCACTATAGCCCTCAACCTCTGGGTTATAAAACTCACATCAGGTACAAGATAACACAGTTTATCTGTACGTTTCGGTGGTTACCAAGTGGTTAAGGTGTTCTACCAGTCCACTATAGCCCTCAACCTCTGGGTTATAAAACTCACATCAGGTACAAGATATTTATCTGTACGTTTAGGTGGTTACCAAGTGGTTAAGGTGTTCTACCAGTCCATTATAGCCCTCAACCTCTGGGTTACAAAACTCACATCAGGTACAAGATATTTATCTGTACGTTTAGGTGGTTACCAAGTGGTTAAGGTGTTCTACCAGTCCACTATAGCCCTCAACCTCTGGGTTACAAAACTCACATCAGGTACAAGATATTTATTTGTACGTTTAGGTGGTTACCAAGTGGTTTAGGTGTTCTACCAGTCCTTTATAGCTCTCAATCTCTGGGTTACAAAACTCGCATCAGGTACAAGATAACACAGTTTATCTGTACGTTTCGGTGGTTACCAAGTGGTTAAGGTGTTCTACCAGTCCACTATAGCCCTCAACCTCTGGGTTACAAAACTCACATCAGGTACAAGATAACACATTCATCTGTACGTTTAGGTTGTTACTAAGTGGTTAAGGTGTTCTACCAGTCCACTATAGCCCTCAACCTCTGGGTTACAAAACTCGCATCAGGTACAAGATAACACATTCATCTGTACGTTTCGGTGGTTACCAAGTAGTTAAGGTGTTCTACCAGTCCACTATAGCCCTCAACCTCTGGGTTACAAAACTCACATCAGGTACAAGATAACACAGTTTATCTGTACGTTTAAGTGTTTACCAAGTGGTTAAGGTGTTCTACCAGTCCATTATAGCCCTCAACCTCTGGGTTATAAAACTCACATCAGGTACAAGATAACACAGTTTATCTGTACGTTTAGGTTGTTACCAAGTGGTTAAGGTGTTCTACCAGTCCACTATAGCCCTCAACCTCTGGGTTACAAAACTCACATCAGGTACAAGATAACACAGTTTATCTGTACGTTTCGGTGGTTACCAAGTGGTTAAGGTGTTCTACCAGTCCATTATAGCCCTCAACCTCTGGGTTACAAAACTCACATCAGGTACAAGATATTTATCTGTACGTTTAGGTGGTTACCAAGTGGTTAAGGTGTTCTACCAGTCCATTATAGCCCTCAATCTCTGGGTTACAAATTCAAAACTCACATATGGTACTGTCACTAACTATAGGACCATGTTTTTATTGGTATGCTCCAGCTTTCCTTCACAGTCCAAACGACCTTTACTAATACAAAATAGATCTGTACTTTTACAGGAGTAATGTTATCTATGTAACCTTTCCGTTATAGCTACGGGTGCGGAGAGTTTTGAGTGTGTAACACTTCTGATGAGGAAGGGTGCCGTTGTGAGGATAAATTATCAGAACTACACAGGGTTCACACCCCTACACACAGCTGCTGAGCGGGGCTTCACCCACATTCTGGACTATCTCATCAAACATGGCGCCAGACTGGATATGTTTGCTGATGTGGATATCACACCAATATTCCTAGCTTCACAGTTTGGACACAAAGACTGCCTGCAAATTCTCCTACAAACGGCCAGTGAAAAGGGTAACATATTATTTTAACATGATTATTAATACCTATTTCTGGTTTCAGACCCTACCATAAGATGGGGGAAATTTAGCATTTCCTTCCGCTGGTATATAGTTTGGTTCTTAAATTGCAAATACATAATTCAACACACATTAATTGCATGGAATTAGAAATAAAAGAGAATGCTCATATTGTACCAACAGCATTGACAAAAATGAAATATTCCTCAAAAAGATTGAATTACACTGTACCAGTGAAATAGAACATTCTAACTGTGAGTTACTATATTAAATCACTGTGAAAAGGTGACTGTGTGAGGTATCAAAACACAAAATTATAAAGTCAGTGTGAAATGAGGATGTTTTACAGTATATATGACCTAAAATTACCTTGAAAAAGTAATATGAATGTTTTTATTCCAGTTAACCCTGGATCTATATACCCCCTCAGTAACATATAATATTACATACTCGTGTAGATCTTTGATCATACTTTACACATTGTCTGGTTTTTCTAGGACAAATGGACCTTGTGAATAAAACCACTCACGACCATGCCACCCCACTACTGATAGCGTCACAGGAAGGCCACGAGGACTGTATACGTCTACTCCTTAGTCATGGTGCTGACCCCAACATTCCTGTTAACGACCTCAACGCTGTCGCCGCTCACTTTGCCATCTATAAGGATAGACCAAGGTATGAATAAATCATTATAATTGCTGAGGTTGCTTAGAAACATGAAGTGTGTTACGAAAATGTTGGTGGATATTTTGAATATGATTTTAAAAATTTTCATACCATTTTAAGATAATTTAGATAAACAAACAAGATAAAATTTACCTTGTTCTCATTTACCTCTTCAAACTTTGTCTTGACTGTAAATTGTAAATTAATATTTCATCAGAAAACATCTTGTGGTATACCAAATAATTGAACTTTTTAGCTCGCTATTCGAAGAATAGGGGGAGCTAATGTTGTCACCCCGGCGTCAGCGTCAGCGTTGGCGGCCATTTCACGTTAAAGTTTTTGAGCAAGTTTCTGTTTCTGTTGATATTTTTAAATAGTAAATACTTGAACATCAACTTATATATAGGCGAGCTTTGCTGTTCACCAACAGCTCTTGTTTAATCTAAATTCTATAATGCAATAATTAGTGTGGTAGCCATTGACATGTATTTTGATTCTGTATACACACAGTTTATTTAGGTATAAACATTTTTACTGACAGGTGCCTCCAGCTCGTGTTACCAGTGACGAGACAAGAATCTCTTTTCAATTCAGTGGAAACTATGATGCATCCTTTAATACTTGGTCTGAAACTGAAAAACACTACCTGCCTAGAAATCCTAATAGCTGCAGGAATGAATGTAAAAGCATTTCTTCCGTTGAATCAGGACTTGTTTGAGACGGACAATCAATTACTCTTCAATGTGTTACAGTATGATACGAGTGCCTCAGTGCTTTGTCAGGTGGAGGAAAGCTGGCCTAGCCAGGGAATTGAATTCCTTCTCCGTGCTGGTCTTCCATGCAATATACAGAATCCACAAGAGTTACCTCCCTTGGTTTCTGCTCTATCAAAAGCAGACTTTGATTTGTTTCTGCTTCTGCTGAAATATGGTGCTAATCCGAACATTTACCATAAACGTGTAGGGGGGAACTTGTCTATACTGTTGGCACTGAGAAATGACATGATGCCTAACCTTATTGTGATTGACATGGAAACAAGACGGAATTTGTTTGGCAAATATCTGATTCCTTTACTTATGGCTGGAGCCGAGGTGCAGTCTTGTTTCAGTGCTCTTATCGGTGTCAACGATGACATCATATTCAATCTATACCATGTGCTCGAGGATTTGATGGAGTGGTCCAATTTATTTCCTCTGATTGTTTTACTATTGTGTTTTACATGTAATGTGTCTCTAGATGGACAAATGTGGGACATAGCCAGGTACTTCAAGGCAGACAGACTACTGAAAAAGATGGAAGGTAATTTAAAGTGAGCTTTGGAAAGTCTTGTACACTTTATGGTTGAGGAGACCCCTATTATCAGCAGCAATCCTAGGGTTTTCATCTTCATTGAAAAATTCTGTAGAAATTTATGGAAACTTTCCTGATGGACAGTTTTATTTTCAATCAGTTTTGTAATTACGGAAGAATTCTTATTTATGCAACAAAATCAATTAAAAAGAAAGATAAAAAAAATACCTAAATGCTATTTCTCTAGTTGATGAAGTTCTGAATTGTGATTTCGAATTTTATATTTACTCAATGACCATGTTTTACACTACAAGAAAACCATTGTTCATGCAGTGCGATTTTACAATGAAGTTTTTGTCAAATGACTTGCATAAAGAATTCAAACAAATGCTACAGAAAAACATTGGATTTGAAATTTTAATGAAAAATCAGAAAAAGTATCCTCTCTTAAGGCCCGGTCCCACTGAAAAGCGGATTAATTACGGATGAGTTTAGTTTATAAATTTTGGCCGTTCGTTGTCATCCGCAACAAAATTGGCTTAAAAAAAACAAATTTTCAAGTATAAATTACGGATATGTTAATAACATTCTGCGAATTTATTACGAACAAATGCGGATATTTCACGAATAAAAACGAATACGATAACGGATGCTCTCCCGTGTGGGGTACAATCGGTATGATTATCCAACAATGCGGATACGTAACAAACAATAACGAATATATAAGGCATAAATTGAGGAAACAGATAGGAAGTATTGCGATTGTTATGGAAATATTACGAATCTATTAATAATGCATTGCGTAGATGTAGCGGAAAGAATGGTTGTATTGCGCATGTTGGGCATCTGAATTACGGTAGGAAAAGAAGCGCACTCAGGCCTTTGGATATCGCTTTTCACAACAACACGACTGCTACAAAGATAAGCAAGCTGCAACTTTCATCCTACATCCTCCAGATACAAAGAAGGTCCAGTCTGCTTCAAATTCAAATCAAAGCAAAACACTTTTTCTTTTATGTCTTTGAATTAATATCATTGACTACAAACAATTTTATTGACACCAAGGACGTATATGAGAAGGATAAGTCACACTGGGTTTTGGGGGAGTACAACGTAGGAGCTTTTGTGTTTGTGCACTGACCGTGACGTTGGGCGACGACCGTTTTCCTTTGATATCTGCCGGCGCAGCCTTTGATGTAGCTTGCGGGTGCGAGGGTTACCGTCTTACTTTCTGAAGCGGGGCCGTCATTTCATGAGCTGTCGTACTTTTTAACGAAAATTTAAGACATATCTTCTAAATCTTCCGTCCTTAAAGCAAGTGATAAACGTTGTAAAATTTAATAAACTTTACATTGGTGTTTCGTTTGACTTGATAAGACAAGTATTTGTTGAGAAAAACGGTTTTTATTCCCGGTTCATAGGCGTCTCGTGTGGTGTTTAGTAGTGTAAAGAGACAGTCACGAATCCTTCTCACTTATAAATCCTTGATATGTTGTTGATACCATTGTTATGTTGCATTGGTATTATTGCCGAGGAACCATTATTACACCTGTACTTCTCGACGGACTGGAAATAATAGATAAATATGTCGATTTTTGCCATATTTATACAGTAGTTTTGGTTTACGCAACACGTTTGTTATACATTCGCAAATTATTCTCAAATCAAATGCAAAACAGACGCAATACAAACGCTGAACTCAATATACATTCGCTACAAATTATTTTGATTCGTGATGTCAACGTGATAGGTACGCTATATATTCGTTTTACACACTGTCCCAGTTTGCTATAAAGCCGTGAAACCCTGTCAGTTGCGGATATCAACGAATAACAGCGGATATACAGTGCATATAATAAGCATGTATTGAGTATACATTACGAGCCAATAGCGTATCTAATGCGAATGATTTCCGCTATCAAAATTTTGTGCAGGTCAGAAATCCTGGGAATGGAAAAACACGCCTTTGCGGATAATTACGGACATGTGCGGATGTTGGACGACAGATACAAGTTCGTTTTACGAATATTGCGTATGCTCAGCAAATATCAGCCAATTTTGTGCGCAATGCATTCGCAAATCTTCCTAAACGCCAGTGGGACAGGGTCTTAAGGTATTAAAAAGTTGTAATACATGATAAAATATACAACAATATATATGAAGCTTGACTTTTAAAAACCTATCTTACCTTATAGATTCCAGTGGGACCTTGGCGCATGCTTGCCGTAAGAGAGTTGTCCAGCAGTTTGCAACATCAGGATGTTACAACAAGTCAAGTGTCTGTAGTCTACCTGTGCCTTCTATACTTCATGAGTATCTTCTTTTCATGGAGTACGGTACTCATGTTAGTGAAATCGTTCAAGACTCGCTCAAGTACCTCACAATCAAGGAAAAGGCAATCATCCAAGATATTGAGACTGAGCAAGGATAGAGATAGTCATATTCAGAGATGTGGCAAAACTATTGCAATATTTTTAACAATGAAATTTACATGTAAAAGTACATTTTATGAACATTTTTGAAGTCATGTTAATTTTTTTTAATTTTTCTGTAAGAAAGTAGTCTACCATAAATTATTATTTTATTTATTGATAAACCAGCATGTGTTGATGAAATCTTTTATAAAATATTATTGAATGTATAAAAAGCTCTCAATAATTTATATATATGGTATGGAGAGATCATAAGTTTGATGGGTCTGTCTGTGATTTTCGTCTGATGAATAATTATAGTCATGTTATAGGTTTTGGATAGTGAAGGGCAATGAATGCAAGTACGTATCTGAAGATAAACCATTAGTCTATGGCAATTACCTTACAACTTTCCCATGTGGGTCTTGATTTTGACATTCAAAGGCAGCCCATATCAGACTCATATTCCTCCATTTTGGCCAGATATTTTCACTTTTTATACTGTGCTGTATTCGCTGTAATTAGCACCCTGGGTGCTTAAAAATAGAATTGCTCTGTGATTCATATGTGAAAGACTCAAGTTTATACACATGCCATAACACAAATTTCATGGATTAGATATGGGATACAGTGTTGATATGTTATAATCATCATACAGTTGTTAAACATTGTTAAGTCCATAGGATGGGGGCATTTATATACTTCAACTCCTTCAGAAGAGGGGCGGGGCACTTATGGGGGTTACGCTAATTATGGTGAATACGGTATTAAGAATCTAAGGAATCTTTGTTTTAAATTTTTAGGTCATCTGACCCAAAGGGTCAGGATGACCTATAGTCATCATGCACCGTCCGTCGTCGTGCGCCGTCCGCCGTCCGCCGTGCGCCGTGCGTAAACTTTTCATTCAAACAACTTCTTCTCAATAACCGTAAGGCCCAAAGTACTCATATTTGGCCTGTAGCATACTTGGATGAAGGGCTATCAAAGTTGTGAAAATAAATGACCTTGACCTACTTTCAAGGTCACAGGGGTCAAATAGGCTAAAATCTTTGAACGACTTCTTCTAACTAACCAAAAGGTCCAGGGTACTCATATTTGGCCTGTAGCATGCTGGGATGAAGGGCTATAAAAGTTGTGAAAATTAATGACCTTGACGTACTGTCAAGGTCACCTGGGGTCAAATAGGCTAAAATCTTTGAACGACTTCTTCTAACTAACCTTGTGAAAATAAATGACCTTGACCTACTTTCAAGGTCACAGGGGTCAAATAGGCTAAAATCTTTGAACGACTTCTTCTAACTAACCGAAAGGTCCAGGGTACTCATATTTGGCCTGTAGCATGCTGGGATGAAGGGCTACCAAAGTTGTGAAAATAAATGACCTTGATCTACTTTCAAGGTCACAGGGGTCAAATAGGCTAAAATCTTTGAACGACTTCTTCAAACTAACCAAAAGGTCCAGGGTACTCATATTTGGCCTGTAGCATGCTGGGATGAAGGGCTACAAAAGTTGTGAAACTTAATGACCTTGACTTATTGTCAAGGTCACCGGGGGTCAAAACGGCTAAAATCTTTGAAAGACTTTTTCTAACTAACCGAAATATCCAGGGTACTCATATTTGGCCTGTAGCATGCTGGGATGAAGGACTACCTAAGTTGTGAAAATAAATGACCTTGACCTACTTTTAAGGTCACAGGGGTCAAATAGGCTAAAATCTTTGAACGACTTCTTCTAACTAACCAAAAGGTCCAGGGTACTCATATTTGGCCTGTAGCATGCTGGGATGAAGGGCTACAAAAGTTGTGAAAATTAATGACCTTGACGTACTGTCAAGGTCACCGGGGGTCAAATAGGCTAAAATCTTTGAACGACTTCTTCTAACTAACCGAAAGGTCCAGGGTACTCATATTTGGCCTGTAGCATGCTGGGATGAAGGGCTACCAAAGTTGTGAAAATGAATGACCTTGACCTACTTTCAAGGTCATAGGAGTCAAATAGACTAAAATCTTTGAATGACTTTTTCTAACTAACTGAAAGGTTCAGGGTACTCATATTTGGCCTGTAGCATGCTGGGATGAAGGGCTACCAAAGTTGTGAAAATTAATGACCTTGACGTTCTTTCAAGGTTACAGGGGTCAAATAGGCTAAATTCTTTGAACGATTTTTGTTAACTAACCCAAAATCCAGGGTACTCATATTTTGCTGGTGGCAAGCTGGGATGCAGGGTTACCATAGTTATAAAAATGAATGACTTTGACCTTCTTTCAAGGTCACGGGTCAATTAAGCTAAAATCTTTTAACTACACCTTTTAATTAGCCGAAAGGTCCAGGGTATTCATATTTAGTCAGTAGCATGCTGAGATAAAGGGCTATCAAAGTTGTGGAAATGAATGACCTTGACCTACTTTCAAAGTCACGAGAGTCAAATATTCCAAAATCTTGAATTTTGAACTTCTTCTGAAGTTCTACCAGTGTGATTAAGCTGAAACCTGCATGAAATGATCCTGACATGGTCCCGACCAAGTGTTGTTATATTTTATGTCAATCCAAAATCCAAGATGGCTGCCACAGATGATCCAAGATGGCTGCCACAGATGCCATCTTGAAAACACATTTTGAACTTCTTCTCAAGTTCTACCAGTGCAATTTAACTGAAACTTGAAACATGAAATGCGGCTGATATGATCTTGTCAAAGTGTTGTTATATCTCTGGTTGATCCCAGATTGAAGATGGCTACCATGACACCATATCTAATTATTTTCCTATAAAGCTATTGCCAAGATAGTCAGATGACCGTTAAGGCCCTTGGGCCTCTTGTTATCCAAACACCATTGACTGTCATTTCTTTGGTTGTGGCCGAGATATACACATATCCGTGGTCATTATAACTTTATAAGGATTCAATATTAATTTAGTTATCTACTCACTATCTGCATGTGCATAGAATTTTTAGGTCATCTGACCCGAAGGGTAAATGTCATCATGCACCGTCCGTCGTCGTGCGCCGTCCATCGTGCGCCGTGCGTAAACTTTTCATTCAAACGACTTCTTCTCAATAATCGAAAGGCCCAGGGTACTGATATTTGGCCTGTAGCATGCTGGGACAAAGGGCTACCAAGTTTGTTCAAATGAATGACCTTGACCTTCATTCAAGGTCATAGGGGTCAAAAAGGCTAAAATCTTTAAACGACTTCTTCTCAAGACCCAGAAGACCCAGGGCACTTATATTTGGCCTGTAGCTTGCTGGGATGAAGGGCTACTAAGTTTGTTCAAATAAATGACCTTGACCTTCATTCAAGGTCACAGGGGTCAAATAGGCTAAAAATCCTTTAAACAACTTCTTGTGAATAACTAAGAGGCTTAGAGACCTGATATTGATCCCGTAACATACTTAGATGAAGTTCAAGTTTGTTCAAATGAATGACCTTGATCTTCATTTAAGGTCACAGGGGTCAAAAAGGCTAAAATCTTTAAACAACTTCTTCTCAAGAACCAGTAGACCCAGGGTACTGATATTGGGCATGTAGTATGCTGGGATGAAGGGCTACTAAGTTTGTTCAAATGAATGACCTTGATCTTCATTCAAGGTCACAGGGGTCAAAAAGGCTAAAATCTTTAAACGACTTCTTTTCAAGAACAGAAAGGCCCAGAATATTCATATTGGGCCTGCAGCATGCTGGGATGAAGTGCTACTAAGTTTATTTAAATAAATGACCTTGACCTTCATTCAAGGTCACAGGGTCAAATAGGCTAAAAATCCTTTAAACAACTTCTTGTGAATAACTAAGAGGCCTAGAGACCTGATATTGGGCCTGTGACATGCTAGGATGAAGGGCTATCAAGTTTGTTCAAATGAATGACATTGATCTTCATTTAAGGTCACAGGGGTCAAAAAGGCTGAAATCTTTAAACGACTTCTTCTCAAGAACCAAAAGGCCCAGGATACTCATATTGGGCATGTAGCATGCTGGGATGAAGGGCTTCCAAGTTTGTTCAAATGAATGACTTTTACCTTCATTCGAGGTCAAAGAGGTCAAATAGGCTTAAATATTTAAACGACTTCTTCTCAAGAACCAAAAGGCCCAAGAACTCATATTGGGCATGTAGCATGCTGGGATGAAGGGCTACCAAGTTTGTTCAAATGAATGACCTTTACCTTCATTCGAGGTCACAGAGGTCAAATAGGCTTAAATCTTTAAATGACTTCTTTAGAATGAGTAGGAGGTCTAAAGACCTGATATTGGGCCTTTGACATGCTGGGATGAAGGGCTATTGAGTGTGTTCAAATGAATGACCTTGATCTTCATTGAAGGTCACAGGGGTCAAATAGGCTTAAATCTTTAAACAACTTCTTCTCAAGAACCAAAAGGCCCAGGATACTCATATTGGGCCTGCAGCAAGCTTGAATGAAGGGCTACCAAGTTTGTTCAAATGAATGACCTTGATCTTCATTCAAGGTCACAGGGGGTCAAAAAGGTTAAAATCTTTAAACGACTCCTTGAGAATAACTAGGAGGCCTAGAGACCTGATATTGGGCCTGTGACATGCTGGGTTGAAGGGCTACCAAGTTTGTTCAAATGAATGACCTTGATCTTCATTCAAGGTCACAGAGGTTAAATATGCTAAAATCTTTAAATGACTACATTTGTGTTGTGCTAATAGTCAGATGACCGTTAAGGCACATGGGCCTCTTGTTTACATGTACCAATAAAAAGGCAAAAGTAAATAAGTTAAAGACTTATTTAGTAATGGAGAATTCAAATTTTTATGGAAATAGTAAATCTAGATAGACCCCTCTTCATCTTTGGGATTTTAGTCTTTTTATATGTATGATACAAGTGATATATTTAAGCATTGAATGCTTTCAGTTGGCATTCATAGCCAAAATGAATGCCAAGTGCACATAGGCAAATTCAATGAAGCTCGCTAGCGCTTCATGTTGAATTTGCCTCTGTTCTGTTGACATTCATATTGGCTATGAATACCAACTGAAAGACGTTCAATGCTTATATTTACATTTGGTTACAACTTTTTGATGAAATCAGCTATTTTCTGTAATTGCTGGCACGACAATTGTGACATCACAATGCTAATGAAGTCATAATAAGCAGCTGTATTTCATAGAGGATATGGATGCCAACTGTGCTTGGTAAGGTTACATAGTGGGACTGCAGTGAAAATGTAAATATATAGATATGGCTATACTACGTCAGTATTGATTGGTTGGTTAATGGATGTGTCATTTTATCGTTATTTATTCTTATGCTATTTTTAAGAGAAATGTTATGAATTTGAAAGACATTCTTTTGCAATAAATTGCAATATTTTCCTAGACCAATTAGCTGTGCATAACAAAAAGACTCAATATGACTGCTACATGTAGAACTTGTAATTGCTGTACATGGTTATGTCAAACTTCAGGGCATGTATTAGTTTTGGCGGTGTGGATGAAATTGTGATAAAAAATTGTGTTTTGTGAATAAATCAGCCTCATATGTATGACTTAAGCTTAAGTCATTTAAAAGTGGGTCCAACTTCAAGTATTGATATGTTTTTCCCCTATTAAATATTTTCCTTTGACAGATGAAGCCAGTTTCAATTGTCAAGGTCCTTGGTACAAAGGTCAAGACTGTTCATCTCTGTTCAAAACATTTTATGATTTGGTAGTGCAATCAAGGTTGTGTGGTTTTATGCCTTATTGACAGCTATGTTTAGTTTAAACATGTGCCAGTTGTTGTGGATTCTGAGGGTTAAGGGTGAAAGTTCCTGGACAAGAAAACACAACTACAGCAAGTACTTCAGAGCAGCTACCAAGTGTTAACGGGGTAGTGGTAGCAATAACACTTAACCACAGCAGCCCATGGTCAAAGATCAAGGGCTAATTTCACTTGTAGTAATGGTTGTCTAATTGATTAACATTACATGTTTAAGTATATGTCAATGGGTTTAACATCCAGGTTACAGGTGGAGAGGTCGAGATTACTGTTACACAACCATGTCAAATCAAAATGGTTGTGTACTATACATCTAGTATACATGATGCTGCTTTTCACAGGATCAAGTGATTCAGTACATTTGCTTGTCTGTCTATCCAATTTTAATGAAATATGTGGAATCCATTCATTATCTATGCTTTATAGTGCCAGATTCAAGTTGAATGCCTCAATGACTGTATGATGTGTGATTTTGTACATCAATCAAATAATAACTGACTTTGTTTGAGAAAAATGTAATAAAGCTATGTCTAAAAGAGAATCACTTTTCACATTGTTATTTCAATAAATGCAACTCTATATATCTCGGTGTGCCAATATATATGCTAATGACAAGCTATTGTAATCCATTTAATCATGTACAATGAACAGGAAACAATAGCCATTGTATTTGGGACATGAAAGTGTAACAATAATATGAACAAGGAAATATAACAACACAATATTTATCTTTTACATAGACATTTATTAATGCTATGCAATGAAAATATCAACTAAAGCAGACTTAACCAATATTAAATGTTGGTTACAAAACAAAAGGCTCAATGTACTTGGTCATTTGGCTTATTCTTAACTGTATACCATAATGTAAGCTGTTTGGCTGAAGGATACTGCAGAAGATTGCTGAAATTACAACCAATTTTACCCTTCTAATAGCTGTCTTGTGTGAATCAATTTGTCCAATTGGGAATACTTAATTGAACAAAGAGATCCCAGAAGGATCTTGGCACCCACCAAGGAATGATTAATGTCAGTCAGTTTACTCCATTTTCCCCTTTCCTATTTAAAATATTGAATATGCATAGTCTGCATAGCAGTAACACACACCAAATTCAATATGGCCACTGTTCACCATGTTGTGTTTGGATTTGTTTCAAAATGGATACCGTATTAGACCCAATAAGTGCCCATGTCCCTAAAAGTGCCCTCCTCGTTTTGAGGCCTCAATTTCAACTGCCTGAGCATAAATAAAGACCAAGACTACAAAAAACTGTATAGGTTTGCAATAATCTTGTCTTATTATGTACCTTTTCATTTTTTCAAATTCTAAACAACCAGGGCGCTAATTGGGTCTTATATGATATGGAGAACTAAGGATAAAGCATGCCCTACACGCGACCTTGTTGACTGATTTGTCCCAAAATGCTATACATTTATACACATGTAGGATCCTAGCGGAACCTACATATAAAATTTGAGATAGATCTCGAGCACATTATTATAATTAGCAGAAACAAGAATTGTTTGCGGACAGATGGACGAAAGGCGATTTGAATAGCTTACCAGCATAGGCCACCTTCTGCAGATGATTGTGGGCTAACAAAAATATACCAACAAAGTTTTGCTATATAGACTGGTGAATATACCCTGTAATGCAGCTTACCTTGCCAATGGTATTTAAGACAATACTCTCCTTGAAACCTAGCAACATCCAATTAGAATGTAAAAGTCAGCATTAAATGGATGCAAGAGACACCAAGTGTTTCAAGGAAAGTATCATATAAAATACCTTGGCTAGCAAAATTGCCCATAATGGAAAATGGTGAAGTTTGAGGAAAAGAGTTTCACATTTTTGTTCCTTTCCTAGTATACATTCATTTTTGGATTTTTTGCCAACTTGACCACATTTGACACTGATAGATATAGCCATACAATATCAGCATAATATCTGTTAATCGTCGAGGGTTTTGATGAAGATAAGAAAGCATGAAAAAGTTTAATTGTAAATGAAATTATTCCTTTCCTATTAAATCTCGGACCATTAATGACTGAAATGTACCCTGCTGTGAAGCCTGCTTCTAAACAAGTATATCAGACCATTTGGAATTGGAACTAATATATTCTATACAGAAATGACAAAATATTTTAAATTAAAGCATTACCATAAATACAATAATATTTTTGTTGGAATTTTAATAGAAATTAGAAAGGAAGCAGCTCCATTTGTCGTAAAACCAGGTACATAGGCAGCAATAAAATATCTAACTAGACAATATGGTATGGATTTGTTGTCTATAAAAATGATCAACAGAAAATGAGGATAGATATGGTGGCACAAATAATGGAACCTAACTTTATCAACACCAAAGGGGATTGATATCAATATTTTTCGTGAGACATGTAATCCAATAATATTAGATGTAAGACATTGAGAAACTTCTGATGGGCAATGTCAACACGACATACCGGTAATGTTTCAAAAGTGTCTCATCGTGCTAAACCTCTAACATTGTTAGAATTGTTAATAGGAAGCTGTTATATTCAGTGACTGGTAATATCAAGTTTCAATGTATTGTTTGATGGTCAATTAAATAAATGACTTAGTAATATAAATATGAAGTACATGAATTATATTTTTGATTATTTTCATATACAGAAATGAATTATTCATATGTTGAACTAAAAATAAATGATTCCTTTGTTTGGAAATTGTCCAAGATCCTTTCGGAAACTGCACCATATATATATTGTATCATCTCATCTATGTTACTCACAAAATAAACAGACAGCTTTAAATTGCAGCACCGGTTCAGATAGTTTAATTAATATCTGTTCAGCTGTCATGGAGAAGTAGCATTAAAAAGCAATGCCAGTATATTAAGATTTTTGTTTGAGATATTGTGGAACAAAGGTTTTGAAGCAGATAGCCATAAGCAAGCAAAAAAGTGTAAAATAATACTAAAACCAGAAAATCTATGAAGGCAAAAATAAGATTGGTGAATAAAACCGAGTAGACAAGCTGGAAGACTTTCTGAAGTAAAATTTTCACAATAAAGGTAAATGCAAAAATAATATTTGAACATTTTAAAACATTTGATAGCATTAATGTTATCCTACAGACCATTTACGTCTCACACTTTTAATTTAAAAAAATCGGTTTTTTAAGATAGAGGGTGATCGGGTGGTGTAGTGGTTAAGCCGCTCGCCTTTCACCTAGCCGGCCGGGGTTCGATCCCCGGCACGGACGTGAAAATCAGGGTCACCTGCCCGATCACGTGGGTTTTCCCGGGCAATCCATCCACACTTTTTTTTGAATTATATAGTTGTATTAACTTGTTTCTCAATCTTCTAAATCCTAGCTAGTACCATCCATTTTTTAAAATTTGATATATTCAAAGCTGTAGTCCCTAAAGATTACAAAACTACAAATTAAAGTTTATCAAGTACAACGTATTATTTCACCTTTTGAAATTGATTAGCTTGGGTTTCTGATATTTTACTGTTTGAACTTAAAATATATTTCAGTGGACATTTGTATTTATTTGAGGTAAATGTTTTACTGCCTTGTTGTACTATTTACTGCAACACACGAAAAACATTAAAATGCCTCAATACAATAAAGAAATGACAGCAAGAATACAAATGTAATGGAATTTATAAATATCAATAAACATATGACCTATAGCAACTTTTACACATGGGACAAACTGCATGAACAGCTGGAAATATGAACAGAAAAAATCAAGAGGTAGCGACATTCTTGTGGAGAAATTAAGCCAACACATGTCTTTGAAACTGAAATAGTGGAAAAGGCTCATAAACAAACCACTTATGTATCTCTCCATCTATCACAAACTATTGTTTATCACCATCAAATGAGTACCACTGTAGGTCTGGAGATACGAGTCTGAATTATTTAGTTTTTCAATATAAACACATAAATATTTAACCATGTACCTTCCTAATAGATTAGTTGTTTAATAATATCACCAGGTAAATAGGATTTTACTACAAATAGACAACTAATTATCAACGTCAAGAGAGAATTAGCTGTCTTAAAAACCTTGACCTTAAAACATCATGTGATTTATCTCCCCTGAAGACAAATTATCTCCCTTTTAAGACAAATAGTCCTTTCTTTACTACAAAACTAGAATCCACACAATAACTTATATCTATTATGCATTCAAACATTTTTAATGTCCTGCACAATTTAATTGCATTTTCCCTCACTTCAAGTTGAGGACAGCAACATATTTTTGTTTGTGAGACCGGGGGTACTAATTTGCAATGCAATGCATACTCCTATATATAGCTGTGGTAAAAAAATATTTCACCAAACATATTTAAGTGACAGTTATGACTAATCACTTCTCATAGCTAGCAACTAATGGTTTACAACACAAAACAGATTGTCATCTACACACCTCATTATTAAGTAGTGTTAGATAATCACACAGAACACAGGTATTTGGTACAAATGTCCCACTCATATTGAATACAACAATATACATATAGATCATAGGATGGGGATTTGTGTCAAACACCTGTGTCTTTTAACCTTCTTCACATTTTTAGATTCTTCATTAATATCATTTACAATTTATCTGAATCCGACTAATATCAGACACAGGGCTTTGTAAAATACTTTTCAACTCACCTTGACAAAAATAATTTCACCAACAGACACATGCTTTAAAAGCTGTTGCTGGGCCCAGTAAATTACCACAGAAAGGTAAGTAAAATTACACATTGAAGTATGTGTAAAAACCAAGCTGACTCTACCAAATAAAAGCCATCACTCTAACTAATCAGGCATATACATGTTCTGTATCAATACTGCAAAAAGAGACCATATTTCTTACAAAAAGAAACAAATAATGAATATTTTAAAGAAATCATGAACAATTCACACAAACCATTTAAAACCAATGAAAATATTTCACCCTATAATTGTAAAGGTATTACTTTACATCCTACTATTTACTATGTTTCAAAGTAAGCACATGCCTGCATGGCAGGCTTTGGTACTAGTGGAAAGTTCAAAAAACACTAACCTACATTCAGCAACTAGCAACTGACCAACATTAACCTTAAAGTTGTGCAGCAAAGGCGGATAGAAGGTGGTAGAATGTCAGACTCCTTAACCATTAACTGGAAACTATAGTAATTAATAAAATGTTAAATGGAGCTGAACAGTTATGATCTCCTGGTGATGAATTATAGGGTCAAAATCAACCCCTATATCACAGAAAATGATAAATATTCCACAGTGGCATTCACAGGTCTCTAAACATTATAAATAATTAAACAGAAATGGTATTTGTGATATGAATATCATAATTGCACAATATCTACAAGATGTTCAATATAATTGTAATAATGAAAATGTTATGGATTTTGGAAATAAAAGTCTGGTTTTGACAAATGGTAAAATTGTGTTGTTATTTGAGGATGGTGTACAACAATGTCCATTTCATATTGCTTGTCCTTGACAATCATCAACAACAAAATAAGAACATCATCAAATGAATCTCACACTAGGACCATTGCACAACAGTAAATCAACTGTGACCAAAAAGTGTAAGTTCAAAAATGCATTAATCAGCATCTTAAGTGCTTGAAGACTATGTCTGTTTTGCTGGGAATATTCCAACAACATTTTGGCAAATAATCATCTGAACTCAACAGATTTTTAAGCAATATTAGAATTCTGGGTCTTTGGATTCACTAGATGTACTCATCTGGTATCTCTTATAAAGGGTTTGATAGACCAGAAATTCCTCTGTTGCTCAGTACACTTCTGTCTTACAGTTACAGATATTGACATTCACTTGTCACTTATCCAGATGATAAATTTTTACCCCATTAGAACCATCATACTAGATATAAACATATTTTAATATAAAACATGCCATATTTTGATTTTCTTGCTGAAGAAAAACCCAAAAAGGATCAAACAAAAACAAACCCCACAACAACTCTCAAAGATTCACGGTGTCTGTCTGTAAACATCCATTTAGAGGAAGAGTCTGTTTTAAAAGGTCTTTGTGACATTGACTTTGACTTTGAAGGTCATCTTCATGGTATATTGATAATCACTTGGAATCAAAAGAATGTAAACATTTTCATCCATTGTTGTTATGTGGTTTAGTAATCTGATTGTCTGTCGTCATCACCGATATTTCCCACCTGAAAAACAGACACATTGTCAAAAACCTTTCTTAACATCTTTTATATTTTAACTCATTTAATATCGTTTCAAAATTTCAACAATAATATCCAAAGAAAACTTGCAATATCCGGCACTGAAATAGCATATATTATTCACGATAAAAGCCATGAAAATCAATACAAAGCTTATTTGATAAATATATGTTCAGTTTGTCTGAAATCAATATACCAATATATGCAATAATCCTATTGGCAATATGATATCTGACTCCTGTGACTTATAAGGTAAGCTTTGTGGCATACTTATTGCTTTATGTCTAGGGTAATTATCAAAAGAAGCCTTTCTTTCTTTTGCGCTACTGTCCCTCTAATGATCAACATAACCTAGCTATAGGCTATATATCGGGTCTCTGCAACTTCATAATTAAAAGAAGCACTTTCAAGTCATGAGTGTATTAAACCCCTGCGACATTGTGATGAAGGCCAAGGTCATTTATTTGATTATCTTTGATCAATATCAGGTTTCTGAGATTCAGATTACTAAGAACCAAGGGAGGGCAGTTTAGTTAGAACTATGTACTGTGGTATTTATACTGGAACTACACACTGAAATGGGTAATAGTGTAACTATGTCACAAAGCTCTATCTTACACACATTCTCACCTGAGAAAACTTGGTAGACACTGTGTTTCCAGTTTGTGTTCTATTACAGCAATTTGACATAAAGTTTTCAAAGATGGAGCTGAAAATTAAAATAATATTCAGTTAGATTACAAATTACTTTTTGAAGTCAGTTTAATTTGATATACGTAGACATTAGTTCAAGTTTCCTTTGACCCTGGCAACAAGCATTAAGTTAACAAAATTGTATGTCAAGTCCACCGGCTACCTCAAGCTATATTAAAGTCTGCATTTGAACATTATTTACCTTGTCTTTCATACAGCTATTAATGACCGGAATCAAGTTTTTGTTTTTGCTGATCGCGTTTAATGTTAATAATCTGGATTTGGATGGATGCTAGATTTGCCAGAGAACCAACTACCTACTATAGTATCCGGTAACTCCCCTAAGGAAAATACATTCTAATTCAATACTTTTAAATGACACTTTAGATATATAATTAGGTCTTACCCTCAATCATTTAATAACAAAAGATGATGCCAACCAATTTTTTTCATCTGATCTATATTCAAGTATGCTGTGGTAATTCAATACTCAAATTCCCATTTTATTTTCAAGTTTGATTGCACTCTTCTTGACTTACAACATGTAGAGTACAGCATATGTTTTACAAAGAAAATTAACAAAATAAGATGTACTAAAATTCTAATGTTATTATAACACATTCTAGTATCAATAGTGACTCACCAAAGTCTAATACATGTAAATCTGAATGATCTGTTAAGTCCTTTTCTGTGTTGGTGTACTCTGAGTCAGGTGTGGGACTGCAACAAAGAAATAAATCAATAAACTATTAATGTCTGCTTAAAAGTCAGAAGTATAAAATGTCAAAGAGAGAAGTAATGTAGTTATTGACAGACTTGGTGTGAAAACATACAGAGAAATTTGATTTTATCAACCAATATGTACTGTACTATCCTGCTATATCAACACCAACATGCCAATACAGTGGTTTCAAGATATGAAAACGATGTGAGTGAAGTACAATTTACCTTCAATTAGTCCCGCGTTTCAGTGATTGCTATGTCATATTTTGACATGGTCTTTGTGACATCACAAGCACTGGGAGGTGGGACTAATCAACAACATAACAACATAACAAATTGGCAGATATATCCAGCATATCACACTATTAAATGTGTATATTTGAGCAGCATTATTTTTTCTTGCTTGAAGTTGAAACTTATGTCTTATTCACAAAAATTGCCTGTTCTATCTTACGTAATATGAGTTGAGCTCCATTTATTAGAAATTACCTACCTGGTCCCTCTATTTACCAGAAGCTACATACCTGATCCCTCTATTTACCAGAAGTTATCTACCTGGTCCCTCTATTTACCAGAAGCTACCTTCCTGGTCCCTCTATTTACCAGAAGTTACCTACCTGGTCCCTCCATTTACCAGAAGTTACCTACCTGGTACCTCTATTTACCAGAAGCTACCTACCTGGTCCCTCTATTTACCAGAAGTTACCTACCTGGTCCCTCTATTTACCAGAAGTTACCTTCCTGGTCCCTCCATTTACCAGAAGCTACCTTCCTGGTCCCTCTATTTACCAGAAGTTACCTACCTGGTCCCTCTATTTACCAGAAGTTACCTACCTGGTCCCTCTATTTACCAGAAGCTACCTACCTGGTCCCTCTATTTACCATTTACCAGAAGCTACCTTCCTGGTACCTCTATTTACCAGAAGTTACCTACCTGGTACCTCTATTTACCAGAATTTACCTACCTGATCCCTCCATTTACCAGAAGCTACCTACCTGGTCCCTCCATTTACCAGAAGCTACCTACCTAGTCCCTTCTATTTACCAGAAATTACCTACCTGGTCCCTTCATTTACCAGAAGCTACCAACTAGTCCCTTCCATTTACCAGAAGCTACCTTCCTGGTACCTCTATTTACCAGAAGTTACCTACCTGGTACCTTCATTTACCAGAAGTTATCTACCTGGTCCCTCCATTTACCAGAAGCTACCTTCCTAGTCCCTCTATTTACCAGAAGTTACCTACCTGGTACCTCTATTTACCAGAAGTTTACCTACCTGGTACCTCCATTTACCAGAAGCTACCTACCTGGTCCCTCCATTTACCAGAAGTTACCTACCTGGTACCTCTATTTACCAGAAGCTACCTACCTGGTACCTCCATTTACCAGAAGCTACCTTCCTAGTCCCTCCATTTACCAGAAGTTACCTACCTGGTCCCTCCATTTACCAGAAGCTACCTACCTGGTCCCTCCATTTACCAGAAGCTACCTACCTGGTCCCTCTATTTACCAGAAGTTACCTTCCTGGTCCCTCTATTTACCAGAAGTTACCTACCTGGTACCTCTATTTACCAGAAGTTACCTACCTGGTACCTCCATTTACCAGAAGTTACCTACCTGGTCCCTCCATTTACCAGAAGCTACCTTCCTGGTCCCTCTATTTACCAGAAGCTACCTTCCTGGTACCTCTATTTACCAGAAGCTACCTTCCTGGTACCTCTATTTACCAGAAGTTACCTACCTGGTACCTCTATTTACCAGAAGTTACCTACCTGGTACCTCCATTTACCAGAAGCTACCTTCCTGGTCCCTCTATTTACCAGAAGTTACCTACCTGGTCCCTCCATTTACCAGAAGCTACCTACCTGGTCCCTCCATTTACCAGAAGCTACCTACCTGGTCCCTCCATTTACCAGAAGCTACCAACTAGTCCTTCCATTTTCCAGAAACTACCTACCTGGTCCCTTCATTTACCAGAAGCTACCAACTAGTCCTTCCATTTACCAGAAACTACCTACCTGGTCCCTTCATTTACCAGAAGCTACCAACTAGTCCTTCCATTTACCAGAAGCTACCTACCTGGTCCCTCCAAACAGGAAAACCTTGGTGTCTATCACACAGCAACATTGTCTCCGTCTTGCACAGGGACCTTGACCTTTCACCTTGATAGTCGACCACTGCATTTTTTCTGGGTACAAAATACATAAAGCTCCATCATATTATTTATGAGAAGTAATTATAAAGTCACTTATATGCATATAATAAAAGCAACATGTATCCAAAACCATGTAAAATAGTTTTCTATGATTATCTAGTTATTTAGCAACTGGCTATCAAAGATGTGTTTCTCAACCCTTTATGTTGAACATTTGTTTGTATTTAGATATTACAGAGTTATCAGCCCTTGTGGGTAGGTATTGATTGTGACATCATGTGCTTGAGAGCGTAACATCACATTTTTCAGAGTAAATGACTTGAGTGTTGCTTATATGTAATTATAATTGATAACATACCTGGGTCAAATTTAAAGACATCTTTGAAGTGTATGTCATGTTTCCCACTATAGCCCCCAAATATATACAGGTTTTCTTTAAACACAACTGAAAAATTGAAAAAACAAAATGAAATCACAATAAATAATTGACTTTTTACAGTTTATGATACTATATATGTGTGTTTAAAATCAGTAAACAATACAACCAAGAGAAAAACACTTCATTCACGTTGAATCTGTAATAATTACACACAAGGAATTATTCTAATATCCAACAATGAACTGACTGAGATGAAAATGTCATTGTAATTTTGCTATGGTGAAAATTATATTACAATATCATGTATGTTGTTTGAGGCTATAAAATGTTATGACATCAAAAAGTTAATGTGGATCAAGTTAATCAAGTCACTGTAATAGTGTTACTGTGAGGTCAATGTAATGTTGCTATATGACATCCTTGTCCTGATGCTGTGACATCATTGTAATTATAATGTCATTGACAAGACTCTAAGGCATAACATATATAAGATAAAATGGTATTCATATGTTCAGTCTGCATTTAAGGATGTATTCCTCTGAGGTTTCAGTCCCGTTCAAGTCTCCTTTCGACAAAGATAAAAAAACTTATGAGATTTACAGTTGCCAGTTGCAAATTTATCAAAAAATTACATTTCTGTTCTTTGTTGATTTTTAATTCACAGATTTAGCAGCCATTTTGAAAATGTGTCTTTTTTCGATTTGAGTTGACCCAAAGTTTTACCATTTTTTACTTACATTGTTTTTACTTAAATCATCACTGTGCCTGCATTTTTAGCTGTATCGAGTGAGTTTTTGCTGTAAATCTTTACAAGGTTCGTGGTAATTAAAATAATGAGCATCAATGTGTGAAATGATGCACTTTTGTCACTTTATTTTTACATTTAATGGTAATTTGAACAGGAAATTATGGCTTTATTCTCTCGTGTATATCGTCAAAACGGCAAAATTCTCATAAAATCCAATATTTTTGTCTTTGAGTGACAATAGCTAAAATACGAGTACACAGACATATTTTTTTTTCAATTTTCTTCTATGGTGTAAACTCATATAAATTTCCAAAAATCTATATGAGAAAAAAAGTTTAATACAAGGAAATTTTGACTTCTCAGAGGAATACATCCTTAATAAATTTACAGTAAAACCTCTCTATTAAGACCACCCCACAGTCTGAGCAAAAGTGGTCTTAATATAGCGAGGGGGTCTTAATTCTGAGGTTGACCAGATTTCATCTCTGACAACCAAGAACAGTTACTGAGTTAATCTGTATCCTAGCTGACCTATCATAATGTATATAAACTATTTAGATTCCTTAACTACAGTGCTTTCGTTACTAAATTAAAATTTTATGAAAAATATGATATAGATGTATATCATATTTTTATGCATGTGCATCTAATTAAAACCAATAATTTACAAATATTTCAAATATTTTTTTGTGTATGTTAATGTGGGTGAACTTTAGATCCAAAAAGTGGGGAAAGTGGCATTTAATTGGTGAAATATGGTATATAACTTACATGCTGAATGGCTACGTCGACCAACTGGTGGTGTACCCAGTGTTACTGGTTCATGCCAGGTGTTAGAAATGGTGTCAAACAACTGGATTTTATTGCAGTAGATCTCCTTATTGGTAAATATATCCCCTCCCTCATCACTCCGGCCACCAAATATGTACATGTTGTTTCCTACCCCCGTCGCTGTGTGGAAGTCCCGCCATATTGCTGGGGTTCCCTGGAAATGTATACAGACATTGTTGCAGCCATACCCTGGATACTAACAGGCAGTCAGGTACTTGATTTTCACACAATATCAAAAGGATGTGGCAAATTTTCATTTAAAAGCAAAACATTTCCTTTCCACCAATTTACATTGATGGGATAAAAATAAAATTTGGATACACTTTGTGTCATCATCATGTTCTAAATTTATGAACTATTCTTGTATCACTTCTTGATACTCACTTTTGGATGTACAGCATTCCAAGTCATTGTAAGGAAATCAAGGGCATGGATTTCATTGGAAAATCTGTCTACCTGAAAGACATGGAAGTATATAACAGCATTAACCTTTACTGATATTTTTGTATTGGGTTTGTATTCACATTTTCCTGAGAAAAGGGCCCAATGGGCCAGAACTGCTCACCTACATGACACATATCCTAAAGGTCTAAGAAAAAAAAATATTTTCCATGTTTTTTTCCATTTAACTTTATAGACATAAAATAATTGTCAAACTCACCTTCCTATTAAACAAAATCCAAAGCCATCCCAGCATGTACACTACTGACACAATATACATGTACATAAGGTCTAGAGGCAACTTAGTTTACAAAATGTAGTTCAAACATTTGTAGCCTGTATGACCCAGGTGACCTTAAATGAAGGTTAGGATCATTTATTTGAATGACAAGCTGTCATATCCACTACTCTGAGTGGGACTTTATATACCGTCCTCCAATTTAGGAAGGTTAATTGATAAATAATCTTTCCCAACCTTGAGGTGATATACTTGGATATACTTTACAGAGCTCTTAACAAACCTCATATACAGACAGGCAAACTCTTTAACTCAGGTTGAAATATTTTAAAGATATCTCTGTCCAACAAACAGACTCATGTCAGAGACTCAGAGCGCATGTTTTTTATCAACCTACCTCTTCTTCATATCCACCAAAGATAAACATCTTATTATTGATAACACAAGCAGAATGACCATCTCGTGCGATTGGTATGTTGCCTCCAGTCTTAGGACAGGACCATTTTAATTTTACTAAAGGAAAACAAAATAATGTAACCAAAAATATAACTTAAATTTGTACAGTATAGGTCTCTGATAAATGTAAATAAAGTATAAGATACTGTTTAATGAGGGTTTTAATGTCCAAGGATTCCAATTAGTATATTTTTACCTTTACAAACTGATTGCCAGCATGTTTCTTCCTCAAAACCATTGTCAGGTTGCATTTGTTAGACAGAACAGTATTGAATGAAACACTTAAAAAAACTTTAATATGTTCAACTGAAATATGATTTGAATTTTTTATCAAAATTTAACTTACTACTATCAAAGCAGAATAGGATGGAACAAGCCCCATCAACATCATTTCGTCCTCCCCAAACATAGGCATTGTCCTCAAATGAGACAGCTGTGTGGCCGTAGCGTTGGTATGGTGAGAGAGCATATTGAGGGTCGTTCAGCTTGGGAATGGGCAGCAAGGTCCAGCGAAGGGAAACTAGACATAAAACAAATAACATTACTAACCATAGGAAAAGCACAACTATGGACAGCACTACAGATAAACTTTTATAAAGATGTGTTTAAATTGATTCAGTTATACATATGTATATCCTTATAGGTAAGATCATTAAATGGTAAGTCAGGTTTAATGGGATAGTGATACATGACAACATGCAGCACTTGACCACAACATCATTTTGCCAAAGCTCATTAAAACATGTAAGATCCTATATGTATTTAATTATAAGCAATGATGGAATATACATATGCTATCTTCTAAAGAGTAAATTAAATATTGCATGGATGTTACCAGTATCAAGAATGTGTACGTCCATGGGCCGTGTTGTCTCATAGTCTTCCCCTGTACAGTAACCACCAAAACTAAATATCCTATCACGGATAGCCACTGCTGCGTGGTTTACACGTCGAGGTCCGCCCTCCAAATTCACTGTCCACCTCTGCATGACTGAAACTATTTTTAAAAATCACTCATTTTATATCATAGGAGAACCAGTATAAATATTAATACATGTACACTTAGATTCAGTGCTAGAATTGTAATTAATCATGCTTATTAATCGGGTTATATTGATGAAACAGAGAAGACTTGAATAAACGTTGATAATCTAAGTTTGAAAAATGAAAAATTGCAAACAATCTAAGTTTGAAAAATGAAAAATTGCAAACAAAGAGATTCTCAAAAATCTACATATGTATTAAACCAATATATACATGTGTAGTATATATATAACCAGACTGGGGCTTGAACCCCGCACCTCTGAACATTATAGTCAGATACTCTACTGATTTGGTGAGCTACCTGCATGCATGGTCACAAATGATCAACCCAGCTAAATTTCGCTACATTTCTCCCTACATATACTTTCTCCAAATCTGCCACCAACCCGTACAGCAACTCACAAGTTTTGTAATTTTATAATAGAAGAGGAGATCGAAAAGTAGCGATGAAGTTGGTAGTTGAACCTGGGACCTCTGAGTTGAACACACTAGCCAGATGTTCTACCAATTTAGTTACCCGGTCATCAATGATTGACCTTGCTACATATATAATTATCAGCTGATTATTGCAATAAGCAATTGTGATAATGGGATCATTGTTAAGCTATTTAATAATGACCATAAGAAACTATATAGTCTAAAGTTTCTTATGGTTGTGTTCAGTTGACATAAGAATCCTTTTAATCAGGTTTAGTGCCACATTTAAGTACTATAGTAATATTTATAAATGTTAATGGAATATGTCAGGTCCCTGTGCTCATGCTGATTACTTGTTAAATAAACAAAGACTGTATTAGTAATTATCAGATATTTTAAGGAGGAAACATTTGTAAATTTCGATTTTTTAAATCAAACAAGTCTTTACTTCAACATGAAAATATGCTACATGCATGCTTTTGTCGAAACGGCCTTTTGATCACGAAACGTTTGATCACGACGTCGATCAGCTGGCTCTGACAGGCAGACAGACATATGTCAAAAACACTTACCGAATCAAACGTCCATGTGACGAAACTATCTAATCAGAAACATAACTGTTAGAGAAATGCATATACTATAACGAGCAATTCACTTCTACTGCTTAGTTAATCTACATCGTTATTTCATTTGCTTCTTTTGTCTTTAATCAGTTCGTCAACAATCGTCCATTTAAACCGGAAGTACAATGTATGATTGGACTGTCATCGTAGGCGGTGTAAGTAAAACGTTAGGGCTCGAAATTTAGTTCCGACCCCATTGTAGTTCCGACCAAATACGCCTGATATACATATACGATAACTCCTTTTTATAATAATAATGCAGATATATATTCATTTTTACCACAAACAGAAAAGCAACTTCCTTATTATCTTTCACAAAAACAAAATAGAAATCTATCAAGATTTTTTTTACATGATCTCTTGTTAAAAATGTATTGTGGTCGGTGAATGATTTTACTTATGGTGATCATCTGTGATATTAATGCTTAATGTACAATTTGTAATTGCTGTATATTTTATATTGTGTTGGGCTATTAGCGGGTCAGGTTGTCGGAACCGTTTGGACTTAGGTTATGCATGCAACCAGAAACATATATACATTTATGTAACATCATTGGGATTAGGTCCGCTAAACCTGCCTATATTATATATTGGTTGTTTTTTTTTCCCTAACACACATGTATAGATTAGGGGAAAAAGATTAGAAAAAAGGCTAATAATATAGGCAAGTTTATCGGACTACATTGGGATCTTTGATATGGCAAGCCAAGTTACTTTTTATTCCAATTTCCGATATCAGAAATTCTAATTTCCGATATCGGGAATTCAATTTCCGATATCGAGAAATCAATTTCCGATATCGGGAATTCATATTAATTTTTGATATCGGAAATTCTAATTCCGATATCGGAAATTCTAATTTCGATATCGGAAATTCTAATTCCCATATCGGAAATAAGAAAACAAATTCTGATATGGGTAATTCTATTTCCGATATCGGTATTTCAATTTCCGATATCGAGAATTCAATTTCCGATATCGGAAATGAAGTATAATCTGCAATGCAAATAATGAGTAGAGAGAATTTCCGATATCGGGAATTGAATTTCCCATATCGGAAATTGTTTTCTAATTCCCGATATCGGAATTAGAATTTTCGATATCGGAATTAGAATTTCCGATATCGGAATTAGAATTTCTGATATCAAGAATTTTTGTTCTAATTCCGATATCAGAATTAGAATTTCCGATATCGGAATTAGAATTTCCGATATCGGAATTGAATTTCTGATATCGAAAATTCTAATTCCGATATCGGAAATGAATTTCTGATATCGGAATAAAAGAATAAAAAGT
Source organism: Argopecten irradians (assembly GCF_041381155.1). Classification (NCBI taxonomy): domain Eukaryota; kingdom Metazoa; phylum Mollusca; class Bivalvia; order Pectinida; family Pectinidae; genus Argopecten; species Argopecten irradians. Next base: position 38,622,201 of record NC_091136.1, read on the forward strand.
AACTTGGCTTGCCATACTTTGACGTTCATAATTTTATTTGTTGAAGTCGAAAATTATTTTACGATACTTGTTATAGTACATTTTATCCTTACCCCTAGAACGAATATCTACGTACCCGGCCTACTATACATGAACAACACCATTATCTGTCTAAAAGTCTTTTGAGCTACAATATTGCAGCTACCTTATCCCCATCCCATATCTAATCGTGGGCACAGACGCACGCATTTTATTTTAAGAAAGATCTTCTTATATGCGTGTCTTTGTAATATTTTCTATATTATTACCAAAACATGCTGTCAGATTGTTTTTAAGTCTGCAAATGGGATCGGTCATATTCAGCAAGGTTATTATTAATATTTTCATCTAACAAACATTTTTTTGTAACCTGGGACCCCTGTGCTTAACTATATGTCAACATATTATCGATGACAATGTCTTACTTCTGACATTTAATTATTTAGAGCATTATTTTGCAATGTATATGTAGCAATCTTGAGATCAATAGAAGCTAGGGTTTTCGAAATATTGTTCGTCGCTGCTGTCATGGCTATGGGTCGTTTTCGTTGCTCAAATGATTTTTTTCCGAGTCAAAATTTTCGACATTGGATAAAATGAACCACACTACATGTATATAAAGAAATGTTCTCTTCACTGACAGACGCAACAACTATAATGTCCACTTCATTCTACATCATTTGCACCGTAGATTTAACATGTACATGTTCATCAAAAGATTAAATTACCTGTTCTGTAATATTACCTCCAGTTTTACTACGAGATAGTCCAGGGGTGGGTACAACGTCAGTAATAGTAACCCCTGGAGTATTGAGGATGACGTGTCTGTGACCGAACCTTGTAAAACATTTTCCCAATTTTGTATTGGCGATGCCTTCATAGACATATTGTTTGTTTTAGTGTCCTCAATTTTAGTTTAACGTGCTATTAACAGTCAGGGATCATTTAGGTACTTTAATGCGAAGATGAAAATGCCATTTTTGTCCGTGTTTCACCAGCTAATTGTTGTATTTTTTTTAGCTCTCTCTGTGTATCGTTTCCTGTTAGCCCTCAAGCATGATCTAGCTACTGTTGCAGCGGAAAATATATCATCTTTTGACTGACTTTCTACGTAAACTACCTAACTGATTCCTGTTTGTACATTTCAGCACAGGGACCTGGCACGATTTTTTAAAACTAACAGTATACATATATAATATAGTACTATAATATATATATATGTATACTATTGGTTAAAAATTTTCGTGCCAGGTCCCTGTGCATTTCAGCGAGATCAGACTATATAACTAACGTTATACATAAGAAATGGACCCATGATCCTTCTTTACTGTGGAAAGGCCATACCGGTACAGTCTTAAATTGATTTAGTGTCAAATGCACAGTGTATGAACGGAAGTGTATAGTATAATCATTAGTTGCTTTTTGTATCGTCACTTGTGAGAATCGAAGTGGGATAAATGAAAACAGGCATGGTATACAGGTCGGTAAAACACCAAATATCGGCATTATTCGTAACTACAAAGTAATGTTTAACATTATAGACTTCCTCACCATAACATGTATATTCTAACAAAAATAATGTTAGAAATTAGATAAGAATCGAAGTGTAATCACTAAATTACCGATCAAATACTGCGATGTGTTTACGGAGGAAATTGTGTTTTCTCCCGTTTCCCTGAAATATAAAGTACATAATTGTAACTTATATGAGTAATTTGATTATTTAGTTATTTACAGTTTCGCTTTATTCTAGGCATCATTTCGTACTTAGAAAGCGGCTAAAAACATATCTTTAAATAATGCATACACGAAAAGTAGTTTGTATCGCTCGCATTGTTACTTTACTGTATCAGTCGCATTGTTTTAATTTTGAAAAAAGATTACTGTATAGTCACTTGCGCAAAACTCTCATTACAAATCGCTAATATTTCTAATTTCAGCAATTTTCAAGCAAAAGGAACTTACATATGATATTGTTTAGGCCACAGGACGGGTTCATCATTGAGAAACGTATAAACAAAGTGGAAAGTTGTGTAAATCTAGTTTTTTATGATTTGATTCATGGAAAGCTCACTTTTTTGATCACATGATTCCCGGGCGACAACGATATTAAATATGTACACATCAATCGATACAGACGCACAAGGGTAGATTAGATGCTCATCACTACCATCACTAATATTAATCAGCCTATATGTGTTTTTTTTTATGTGAGTATGTGTGCATTTAGACCATGTGTTACTATTTTTTTTTTTAAATATGTGAGTATGTGTGCATTTAGACCACGATGTCATTAACAGGTAATTTTGCTTGTTCTTTTTGTGTCTTGATAATAGGGACAGATCGCCTCGAAATTTCCATTATTTTTGTCCATACTAATGGAATTATTCTTTTCCCTATAAGGTATGTTTGAACCCAACATATATATTTCGCTGGTGATAAGAAATTGTGAAAATCAATCGCTGCAACAATGACATAACAGTAACAAGAGGCCCAAAGGGCCTTAACGGTCATCTGACTACCTTGGCAATAGTAAATTTAATTTCATATGGTGTCACTTTGTCAGGACCGTGTCAGGATCATTTTCAATTTCTTTCAACAAATTTTCTTTCAAACAAGAGGCCAAAGGGCCTTAACATGTAGGAAGTTAATTAGATATAGTGTCATGGTAGCCATCTTCGATTTGGGATCAACCAGAGATGTAACAACACTTTGTCGGGACCATGTCAGGATCATTTCATGCAAGTTTCAGCCAAATCGCACAACTTGAGAAGAAGTTCAAAATGTGTTTTAAAGATGGCGGCTGTGGCGGCCATCTTGGTTTTCCGATTGACCCGAAAAATAACAACACTTTGTCAGGACCATGTCAGGATCATTTCATGCAAGTTTCAGCCAAATCGCACTGGTCGAACTTGAGAAGTTCAAAATGTATTTTCAAGATGACGGCTTTGGCGGCTATCTTGGATTACGGATCGACCCGAAAAATAAGAACACTTTGTCGGGCCATATCAGGATCATTTCATGCCAGTTTCAGCCAAATCGCACCGGTAGAACTTGAGAAGAAGTTCAAAATGTGTTTTCAAGATGGCGGCTGTGGCGGCCATCTTGAATTTCGGATCGACCCGAAAAATAACAACACTTTGTCGGGACCATGTCAGGATCATTTCATGCAAGTTTCAGCCTAATCGCACCGGTAGAACTTGAGAAGAAGTTCAAAATGTGTTTTAAAGATGGCGGCTTTGGCGGCCATTTTGAATTTCGGATCGACCCGAAAAATAACAACACTTAGTCGGGACCATGTCAGGATCATTTCATGCAAGTTTCAGCCAAAACGCACTGGTAGAACTTGAGAAGAAGTTCAAAATGTATTTTCAAGATGGCGGCTGTGGCGGCCATCTTGAATTACGGATCGACCCGAAAAATAACAACACTTAGTCGGGACCATATCAGGATCATTTCATTTCATGCAAGTTTCAGCCAAATCGCACCGGTAGAACTTGAGAAGAAGTTCAAAATGTGCTTTCAAGATGGCGGCTTTGGCGGCCATCTTGGATTTCGGATCGACCCGAAAAATAACAACACTTTGTCGGGACCATGTCAGGATCATTTGATGCAAGTTTCAGCCTAATTGCACCGGTAGAACTTGAGCAGAAGTTCACAATGTGTTTTCAAGATGGCGGCTGTGGCGGCCATTTTGAATTTCGGATCGACCCGAAAAATAACAACACTTTGTCGGGACCATGGCAGGATCATTTCATGCAAGTTTCAGCCAAAACGCACTGGTAGAACTTGAGAAGAAGTTCAAAATGTGAAAAGTTAACGCACGGCGGACGGCGGACGGCGGACGGCGGACGACGACGGACGAAACATGACGACTATAGGTCATCCTGACCCTTCGGGTCAGATGACCTAAAAACAAAAGCATCCCCGTGGAATAACGTTAGACACGAAAATAATTTTGTAAGTGAACATCCATTTCCAGCGTAAGAAATACGGAAATGAGGTAAGTAATTTTCGTTAATAATTCTAGAAAAAATTGTTTTCTTCGTAATTCTAACATTTTTTTAAAGTAATGACTGGTCTGGTCCATGGAAATCCAAGTTATACCTGAAGTATCAACGTGGTGCATTCTATATATTAATTTTTGATATCGGAAATTCTAATTCCGATATCGGAAATTCTAATTTCGATATCGGAAATTCTAATTCCCATATCGGAAATAAGAAAACAAATTCTGATATGGGTAATTCTATTTCCGATATCGGTATTTCAATTTCCGATATCGAGAATTCAATTTCCGATATCGGAAATGAAGTATAATCTGCAATGCAAATAATGAGTAGAGAGAATTTCCGATATCGGGAATTGAATTTCCCATATCGGAAATTGTTTTCTAATTCCCGATATCGGAATTAGAATTTTCGATATCGGAATTAGAATTTCCGATATCGGAATTAGAATTTCTGATATCAAGAATTTTTGTTCTAATTCCGATATCAGAATTAGAATTTCCGATATCGGAATTAGAATTTCCGATATCGGAATTGAATTTCTGATATCGAAAATTCTAATTCCGATATCGGAAATGAATTTCTGATATCGGAATAAAAGAATAAAAAGTAACTTGGCTTGCCATACTTTGACGTTCATAATTTTATTTGTTGAAGTCGAAAATTATTTTACGATACTTGTTATAGTACATTTTATCCTTACCCCTAGAACGAATATCTACGTACCCGGCCTACTATACATGAACAACACCATTATCTGTCTAAAAGTCTTTTGAGCTACAATATTGCAGCTACCTTATCCCCATCCCATATCTAATCGTGGGCACAGACGCACGCATTTTATTTTAAGAAAGATCTTCTTATATACGTGTCTTTGTAATATTTTCTATATTATTACCAAAACATGCTGTCAGATTGTTTTTAAGTCTGCAAATGGGATCGGTCATATTCAGCAAGGTTATTATTAATATTTTCATCTAACAAACATTTTTTTGTAACCTGGGACCCCTGTGCTTAACTATATGTCAACATATTATCGATGACAATGTCTTACTTCTGACATTTAATTATTTAGAGCATTATTTTGCAATGTATATGTAGCAATCTTGAGATCAATAGAAGCTAGGGTTTTCGAAATATTGTTCGTCGCGCTGCTGTCATGGCTATGGGTCGTTTTCATTGCTCAAATGATTTTTTTCCGAGTCAAAATTTTCGACATTGGATAAAATGAACCAAACTACATGTATATAAAGAAATGTTCTCTTCACTGCTCAGACGCAACAACTATAATGTCCACTTCATTCTACATCATTTGCACCGTAGATTTAACATGTACATGTTCATCAAAAGATTAAATTACCTGTTCTGTAATATTACCTCCAGTTTTACTACGAGATAGTCCAGGGGTGGATACAACGTCAGTAATAGTAACCCCTGGAGTATTGAGGATGACGTGTCTGTGACCGAACCTTGTAAAACATTTTCCCAATTTTGTATTGGCGATGCCTTCATAGACATATTGTTTGTTTTAGTGTCCTCAATTTTAGTTTAACGTGCTTTTAACAGTCAGTGATCATTTAAGTACTTTAATGCGAAGATGAAAATGCCATTTTTGTCCGTGTTTCACCAGCTAATTGTTGTATTTTTTTAGCTCTCTCTGTGTGTCGTTTCCTGTTAGCCCTCAAGCATGATCTAGCTACTGTTGTAGCGGAAAATATATCATCTTTTGACTGACTTTCTACGTAAACTACCAGTGGCGTAGCGCCCGTGCATGCTTGCATGCTCAAGCATGCAAAAAATAATCTGACTTACATTTTTGAACAGTCAGAAAAAACACAGCATTTGAATACACGTAACGCTGCAGAATATAAATTATGTAAAATACATATGATATGCCCAACTGTATGCCTGACATAACTTTGTGCACATTTGAAAGACTTGAAGATTGGCCATTCTGGAAATGTATTAGATGAGTCTATATATTTCCAGTTACCAAGTTGTTAAATATGTTTGAATTTTGTCGAAGAAAATATTAGAGTTAAACTAAAGAAGAAGACTTCTTCACCCAAATCCCTCAAGCAATTGTGGATTTTGAATCGGGAAATATTTACGAATACCAAAATAAACAACATCGCATGAATAGTTAGAAATATTCTAAAAAGATATAATTATCTTAAAAATGATATCAAAACAACTTAATTAAAGCAATTGCAACATATTCTTGGCCTTAGTAACGAAAAAGTGAATTGATCAATTTTGATTCACTTCCCGCCCCGTTAAAACGCGTGTTCTGGTGTTAATCCGTGATTTCCGGTGTCACGAAATAGTTGACTTTTATTTTTGTCGAATATGAACAGATTTTTGATTTAGAAAAGAATTTTTGTTGTTGTAATTGTTAGAAATAGAACAGAATAAGTAGAAAAATAGGTCATTAATACATTTTTTTTTTTATTGAGGTGGTCGAAGACTGGTCCCTTCTTACGCAATTTCCACCATTTTGACAGTGGTCTTTGACTCGCTGTCATAAACAAACCAACACGTAAACTTAATTTTAATTTTGTTTAAAATATTCTCCATAAGTTTTTCATCAGTTAAAATAACACAAAATTCTTCCATTACTTACTAATTTAAAATTTACAGCCAAAATCCGTGTTTTTTGTTCGAGCACTTGTCACGGGAGTCTAGTATGTATACAATGTATATAGTTTTGCATGGTTATCACCTAAATATCGTGACCTCCATTTAACCATTGGTATATACGTTAAAATTTACCAAAGAAGTAAAATGGTTACTACATTGTAACAATTTCCCGTCAGCTTCGCCCCCCAGAACCCCTACCGGGGCTTCGCCCCTGGACCCTGAGCAGGGGGCTGTCGCCCCCTGCACCCCCAGGCATGCAGGCCTATCCAGACCTGGCTACGCCGCTGACTACCTAACTGATTCCTGTTTGTACATTTCAGCACAGGGACCTGGCACGATTTTTTAAAACTAACAGTATACATATATAATATTATAGTACTATAATATATATATATATGTATACTATTGGTTAAAAATTTTCGTGCCAGGTCCCTGTGCATTTCAGCGAGATCAGACTATATAACTAACGTTATACATAAGAAATGTACCCATGATCCTTCTTTACTGTGGAAAGGCCATACCGGTACAGTCTTAAATTGATTTAGTGTCAAATGCACAGTGTATGAACGGAAGTGTATAGTATAATCATTAGTTGCTTTTTGTATCGTCACTTGTGAGAATCGAAGTGGGATAAATGAAAACAGGCATGGTATACAGGTCGGTAAAACACCAAATATCGGCATTATTCGTAACTACAAATATGTTTAACATTATAGACTTCCTCATAACATGTATATTAACAAAATAATGTTAGAAATAGATAAGAATCGAAGTGTAATCACTGAATTACGATCAAAACTGCGATGTGGTTACGGAGGAAATTGTGTTTTCTCCCGTTTTCCCTGAAATATAAGTTATAATTGTAACTTATATGAGTAATTTGATTATTTAGTTATTTACAGTTTCTTTATTCTACATCATTCGTACTTAGAAAGCGGCTAAAACATATCTTTAAATATGCATACACGAAATAGTTTTGTATAGTCGCTTGTTACTTTACTGTATAGTCGCTTGTTTTAATTTTGAAAAAAGATACTGTATAGTCACTTGCGCAAAACTCTCATTACAAATCGCTAATATTTCTAATTTCAGCAATTTTCAAGCAAAAGGAACTTACATATGATATTGTTTAGGCCACAGGACTGGTTCATTATTGAGAAACGTATAAACAAAGTGGAAAGTTGTGTAAATCTAGTTTTTTATGATTTGATTCATGGAAAGCTCACTTTTTTGATCACATGATTCCCGGGCGACAACGATATTTAATATGTACACATCAATCGATACAGACGCACAAGGGTAGATTAGATGCTCATCACTACCATCACTAATATTAATCAGCCTATATGTGTTTTTTTTATGTGAGTATGTGTGCATTTAGACCATGTGTTATTATTTTTTTTAAATATGTGAGTATGTGTGCATTTAGACCACGATGTCATTAACAGGTAATTTTGCTTGTTCTTTTTGTGTCTTGATAATGGGACAGATCGCCTCGAAATTTCCATTATTTTTGTCCATACTAATGGAATTATTCTTTTCCCTATAAGGTATGTTTGAACCCAACATATATTTACGCGTGCGATTAGATTTTACTTATTTCGCTGGTGATAAGAAATTGTGAAAATCAATCGCTGCAACAATGACATAACAGTAAAAACAAAAGCATCCCCGTGGAATAACGTTAGACACGAAAATAATTTTGTAAGTGAACATCCATTTCCAGCGTAAGAAATACGGAAATGAGGTAAGTAATTTTCGTTAATAATTCTAGAAAGATTTGTTTTCTTCGTAATTCTAACATTTTTTTTTAAAGTAATGACTGGTCTGGTCCATGGAAATCCAAGTTATACCTGAAGTATCAATGTGGTGCATTCTATTGCATTTTTGTTGCATTTAATCCATCTAAATTGTAAATGACTATATATGATCTGTGCAACAAAGTTGACTTAACGTTTAAATTGATAGTGTATTTGATAACTCTGTTATACTGATTTGTTTAATTTGTTAGCTTCAGAGCCTTTTATCACTGAATATATTTCCTCTTAATAACAAGCGACTATACAAGTGTCCTCGCAAGCAACTATACATCGCCAGTTTCAAAACAATGCAAGTGACTATACAATTTTAACTGATCATCCTACAACTTCAAAATACGATTAAGTAAAAGATATTGGGTCCATTAATATGTATTTATGTGTTTTATATTGTTGTATTTATTTATAAACCTGTAATGGTGCTTGAAATAATGAAAGTCAGACAGAAAAGAACAAAAGAAGAAGTTTGAAAAGTAACGTCATTTATTAAAAATATACAACATCATCATGAATATATTATAAACATTTCCTTTGATCCATGAAAGCAAATACGGCAATGAATTATTCAAAAATAAGATATATCACAAATTGAAATAAGACAAAACATATGCCATGTACAAACTGAATAAATCATTCAAATAGACATGCATCACTTATATGGTTCACATACAACTTAGACAATGATACATGTGACATATAGCACTTTCTAAGCTTTCATATTAATCAAAATGGCACAATATCATTCTGATTTATTAGAATTACTTCTCTTTGTTGAGTACTGAAGGAGTAAAACTAAGGGAAGTAACTCTGTTAGATGATAATGACCAATTGTTCATACTTCAGCTGTTTGCCCCAAGGTATGATTATCTATAATTACCAGGTAGCTTGTCTAGACCCCATGTTCTTCAAACCAAACTTTATTTTGAACCTGATTTAATACAATTAACGTTAAGGGCATATGTGGGAAAGACATTGTTCTAAAGAACTTTTATCAAACTATATTGTAGACATGCATGTTAACTAATCATAAGAATACTAAAGCTAAAATGAAGACAAAAACATTAGGAAGAACAGAAATATGGAAAATGTAATATGACAAATCTATCTATATTCATATCCTTAAAAAACATCACATGTAATTGAAATGTAATTGAAAAGTAATTGAGCATTACATGCATTTTTGTAATGTAATTAATTAAATTACCATTACATGTAATTGAAATTTGCTTCAATTACACATTACATTCAATTACTTGAAAAATTGTAATGCATTACAATTAATTACCATTACATTTTTAATTACCCCATGCCTGGATAATGTACAATCTTTAACCATAATGATTTAGATACTTGTCTTTGACCCAGTTTTCATCAAATAAATGTCAAAGTAATGCCCTTCTGTAGTGCATAGTACTTACCAAATATGGCCTTTATAGGGATTGTGTTAATTGAATTAGATGAGAAGTTTAATTAGCAATTAATTTGACTCAAGTGAATTTGGGTGTTCAACAGTGGAAGATTGTTGAAAACAAATATTAAATATGTTTTTGAAAAATGTTATTAAAGCCTTGGAAGCCGTTTTCAGAGAATACAAATACACAAAAGTACATGTAAGCAAATGAGCATTTCAACTAAGCTCCAGATCAACATAAATCATGTCTATTAATTGTTCTTGTAATTGAAGTACATGAATCAAGTGAAATTGAAGACAAGGTGGACACTATACAAGCTTGTTACAAAACATTTGTGTTCAGTTAAAAAACTAACATGTTACTGTACATACCAGGACTAGAATTGTCTGTGCATTGACATATGATGATGAAAATATATGTTATATGGCTGATCCTCACAACATAAGATAATTACAAATACAAGTCATTTTCACACGTTAACAGTAAATCAAATGAGCAGATAAAACAATATTTGTCATTAATTACAAATAAAAATTAAAATGTAAGATCAGACAATGCCATCAACCATCAAATAATACAAAGAAAATAATACACAATATCATGTGAACATCACTAATACAAAATCTTATAGAACTAAGATGGTTTACATAACAAAGGGAGGTAATAAGTACCCCTCGGTACTGTACCAGTACATACTGTAAAGATGGTGTTTACCTTTACCCCTATACCTGTTGACCCATTTAAAATAAGGGAAGAGTTAAAATGTCTTCTTGGATGACATTCATTAGAACTAATACAGAAACCTGTATAACTGTTGAATATTTAATATTAGTACCTATAAGTTGATACAACCTGTTAATAATTTAACAATTAAATTCAATAATAAATATGTCATGTTTAAACAGTCTGGGTCATCCTGTATAACATGGTTTGTTAAGTCAAGTTTCAATGCATGTGACTATTATTTTACATTATTCATTAAGAGATTTCTTTCTTTAGAATTCACACATATTCTTTGATACATATTCCATTTCATGGCCAAGGGGCTACTCAAAGTATAGCGCAATGAGACATTTTGAAACATTTTGATTATCCAGCAAATTATTTCGATTTGATAAAATAAATTGTAACCATTATAAATAAGATAAATGTAGGTAAAATAAAAAGGGGATATATTCTAGGGTTTATATGGAAGAGCAATATTAAAAACTCAGATCTGTTGGGACTAATTAACAATACGCTGATTCCGAGATACAAGGAAATCTTCTGGGTAGGAGGTAGAAAACGTTGATTTGGTCATATGACCGCGAAAAACTTATGGCACATTTTTCCATCATAGTGGTGACACTTATAGGCAGAGAATACCTATGTCCGAGTAAAGGTCATTTTTGGTAATACTTGCTCGATAATGGAACTAAGATAAACTGTTATGTTTTGTGTTTCTTATTTGTTATTGATTTTTGGAAAAAAAGTAACCCAGGTAAGTTATTGAATAAAATTTGTGAGTGAGACGTTAGACACAGTTGATTTCCAAATGCTATGCGACAGCTCCATTTGAGGCCGTAATTTACATGTCATTTCCTTGTGAAGTGTCTAAATTCAATTTTCGTGCATATTCAGATAATATTTAATACAATGTGTTTTGATAATTAATGTTAAGTGTTCGATCATAAAATGTAATTTACCACCAGTGTACAATCATTACATGCGCCGCCACTTTGTTTCAAATGTGTCCTAAATAAAATCCCACGGTGATGAAAGTCACATGACTAAACTGACTGAATGTTGTATTCCGGAAACAGCGTATAAAACAAACTTAACATTATCAATAGAAATAAGTTAACAAAAACTATCAACAGAAAAATGACAAGCCACAGCTATACTGAAAGACAACAGAAATAAAAGGGAGAAGTTGTTTTTAATACAAGTTGGCACAAGCTAATCCCTTTTATTATCTTACATGCTCATTAAATGTGGTTCTAAACTAAAACAGACTTTCAGTGTTCATTATAAGTTACTCTCGACAACTAATAAATGTTTTCCCTGTCCTGATGATTGTTGTGGCATCATTGCAGACCCTGACTCCGGTACGGAATATTCCAGCTTTTGTTTATGCTTCACCCCTCTACATATGTTTTGTACTGTTTGATTGAAAGCATCCCATTCATCAGCATAAACGTGGTGTCCTGCATCACTGATCACCTGTAAAATATACAGCATAAACGTGATGACATGCATCATTTATCACCTGTAAAATATACTGCATAAACATGATGACATGCATCACTGATCACCTGTAAAATATACAGAATAAACGTGATGACATGCATCACTGATCACCTGTAAAATATAAAGAATCAACCTGATGTCATGCATCATTGAATACCTGTAAAATATACAATACAAACATCATGACATGCATCATTGAATATCTGAAAAATACACATCATAAATGTGATGACATGCATCATTAAACATCTGGGAAATATACAGCATAAACATGATGTACCACATTACCGATCATCCATGAAATATGCAGCATAAATAAAGCCTAGCCAACATCAGAATTATGTAGAAGGTCAGAAACATAGATAGAAGAATTAATTGCTTCATGTTTAATGTCAACTATAATGTAAAAGTTATCTATCCAAATCACATTCTACTGAATCCACATACCTTTATATCCACATTGCTGTCCTTGCGGATTTCCTTTACTTGGTAGGCAGCGTCTCTCTTGATCCAAGAGTTCTCGCCGTGGATCATGGTGATAGCAATGTCATTGTGGATTTGTTGAATTCTATCCACCATAGGATTGGTTGCTCGGCCTAACTTGTCACTCATGGCCCGAAAGGCAGACTCCCCACTGTCATGGTGGACATTTTGAAAATAAAAAGACATGTTATCAATGTCAACAGCAAAAGGTCCATCAAGCTTGTAATTCCTAACTGCTTCTAACATGAACTTTTGGTGGATCAGGTAATTAAATTAGTTAGTTTGATAATATTTTGTTAAAAATTTGTTTTTTAAGAGGTCTTGTAATTAAAGGATATATTTTTACCTCGGAGCCCTTGCATTGCAGTGATAAATGTAATCATATATTGTATCATCTTGTAGTTTTCCAAGAAATTTCTCATGCAGATCTCCCCTGAATCGTTTAATCAGATCTGGGCCTAGAATGAAAACAAAAAACATGTTTTACTATATATCTAGAACTTTTTATCATTCAAATTAGACCACTATTATAGCTGTGTTACTAAGGCTGATATTGATGTTGACTATATATATATATAAAGTCAACAATCATTTATAACATGTTCAATGAAGAGATACACAAGCTATTGGATAGAGGTTACATGTGACACATATTTTTGTCAAGTTGATGACCTTACTGATCACATTGTTACCTGGTCATAAAGGGAATATTTCGGTTATAATGAGTTATCTGCTCTTGATAGCAGGTATTGATTCCTCACATCACCTGTTTTGTCATTCTTAAATCAACTTTATATGAAAGAATCCTTAAAACAATCTTATCATGCAAACTAATAATAAAATAATGATAGTGATCGCTGATGTTACATTCACTACATACTAACATGAATAAACAACCTGAACTATATAACACCTTAGTTACATATCAATTGAACTCACCCCATGGTCCAGCCACCCTCATGATGGCAAGTGGATTAAATGGCTTGGCAATAGTTGCTATGACCCTATACTTCATAGGAATCTCCCGTACTTCTGACTTGCCTGGAAATCCCCAGGGATCCGCTAGGATGAGGTGTCGGACACAGTTGGGATATTTAATGGTGTAGGAAGAGCTTATAAATCCCCCTAAACTATGCCCAAGCAGGATAAATTCCTCTAGCTCCATTTGCTTTCTCCATTCTTCGACTGATTCCACAAATTTTGATTCAGCTCGGCCTGCGTTTCGGCTAAATCCTGGACGCGAACTTCGGCCAAATCCAAGAACGTCAATAGCATGGACAGTGCGATCTTTGGCTAGTTCATCAAGGTTGAGTATCCACAGTCCAATGCCCCCTCCCATGCCGTGGAGCAACACCAGAGGCACATTATCAGTACAGCCTGGATTTACAGTCAGGGTCCAGATGTTGTACTTCTTAGTTGGAAGATTCACAAACTTTATTTCGTAATTACTGCTTAGGCCTGTAAATCAAAAGTGTGCTCTATGTTAATGGTGATTTTATACCAATAAAAATTGAATAATAATATGACGAAATAAGGTTAAATTCTATCAATAAAATAAAAATAAATACATGTACTATTCTTATACATACAAAACTGAGAGTAAAAATATTTATGGCGCAGAGGGAGCAGGCAAGTACTAGTGCTAATGGTTTATTTGCTGATTTCTTGTGTTTTATGAAACATACAGAATTCAGATTATATAACTTCAAATGTTCTATAAAAGAAACACCAGTATTATGCAATTTCAAATAATATAGGTGCTATAGCTACAATGAACAGATTTATTTCAATATCAGTCTGTGACTTTAAGCACTAGTCTGATGCCTACAACTAGTAATTTTATGTCCGGACTAGAGCCAATTATAATGAACTAGTCCGATTGGACTACGTAGTGGCCCCACCCGATTAAAATAGATAAATACTATATTGAAAAGGGCAGTGGTCAATTGCATTTTTCAACACATTTTGAGTGCATTCTGATCTGCATGCAATTATTTCTGTCCAGAATTTGCGTTCACAAACGCATCCAGGCTGAAATTTAGATCAAAAATCATAAAAATCGTAAAATGACCATGATTTAAGTGCTGAAGCAAAACAACTTTATATTTAATATGGACTAGTGATTGAATAGGCAGACTAGTAAAATTTGGGGGTTTACAACAACAAATAACTAGGAGCAAATAAAATTAACGTCACAGGCTGCCATATGTAACAACCTTATAAATATGTACTTGTAAGCTAATTGTATATTTTCAATTTTGCTCATGCAAATCTGCTGTAATTAAAATGATCTAACTCAAATCTAAAGCTCAAATCAATTAAGGCAAGGTCTTACAGACATGATTTCAAAACATGTAGTTTCTAAAGGTTCATATGCGGAATAAATTTAAAATAAAATTGAAGACCAGCTGGCTATGTATATATATATGTGCTTCTTCAAAGTTACTGTCAATCTCTTTTTATTTGTGATGTGGATGGGTTCATACATTGTAGTATTTTCTTTTCTGTATCCTCTAACATGGCATTGGAAGTTGGTCTCCATCTTAGGCTGCATTCTCTGAAATTTTAAGAAATTAATAAAATAAAACCTGAGATTTAGAATCAAAGTCCCTAAATAAAACCCCAGATTAAGAATCTAAGTCCCTAAATAAAACCTGAGATTTAGAATCAAAGTCCCTAAATAAAACCTGAGATTTAGAATCAAAGTCCCCAAATAAAACCTAAGATTTAAAATCTGAGTCCCCAAATAAAACCTGAGATTTAGAATCTAAGTCCCTAAATAAAACCTGAGATCTAAGTCCCTAAATAAAACCTGAGATTAAGAATCTAAGTCCCTAAATAAAACTTGAGATTTAGAATCGAAGTCCCTAAATAAAACCTGAGATTTAGAATCTAAGTCCCTAAATAAAACTTGAGATTTAGAATCTAAGTCCCTAAATAAAACCTGAGATTTAGAATCAAAGTCCCCAAATAAAACCTAAGATTTAAAATCTGAATCCCCAAATAAGACCTTAGAATCTTAGTCCCTAAATAAAACATGAGATCTAAGTCCCTAAATAAAACATGAGATCTAAGTCCCTAAATAAAACCTGAGATCTGAGATCTAAGTCCCTAAATAAAACCTGAGATCTAAGTCCCTAAATAAAACCTGAGATCTAAGTCCCTAAATAAAACAAATCAAAGTAAGTCACAGGCTTTCCATAAAATCATTATTGTGTTTGTAAACTTTTGTTGAAAAAAAGATGGGATATTTCATCTTTTTTCATGTAAACAGAAATACTGAATGTAAAGTTTGATTCATGAACATTTGTACACATTTAAAGGCCCACTATACCTTTCTGAAACGGCTCATGATTTTTGTAAATGGGAATGTAAAACGAGATCGATAATTTTGTAGAGTCGCAAAAGATATTAACTTACCCTTAATACTATACACATATCATAAACTTCTGAACAATTTGATCAAAATAAAAAATATGCTAATTTTCATAACGCGGGTCATCTTATGTTTCCAACCGTTGTCCTGAATACCATGCGGTAGTTGACTATCACTGCACAAGACGGCAAAACAGCGAAATGACTATGCACTGTTATCTACATTACGCAGGAAATTTTGCATATGTTTGGTGTTGTTATATTTTCTGATGTTATTATAATGTTTTTAAGAAAACTTTATGTTTTGCTCCGGAAAGGTAATGGGCTTTTAAGCATCTGTCAGAATGGGTGATCGGGTGGTGTAGTGGTTAAGCCACTCGCCTTTCACCTAGCCAGCCGGGGTTCGATCCCCGGCACGGACGTAAAAAGGTTAGGGGTCACCTGCCCGATCAAGTGGGTTTTCTCCGGGCACTCCGGTTTCCTCCCACACTAAGATCCCTCGCGCGCTTACATCCGGGCCATCGAGAGTGATTTACATAAGTTGTATAGCTTGTTTCGTAATCGATGTAAAATAAATAAAGTTTATATTTTATATCTGTCAGAATGTCTCAACCAGCTACTATAGGGTCAAAAGAAACTCTGATAGAAAATCTCATATGTTCATATGGATTAAATTGTTAAATTTCCGATAGCCTACTGCTTCATCTGTACAACACTCGATATCATAATTTTGAAACAAAGGGGCATAACTCTTAAGAAGGGGAGATAACTCATCCCAATATGAATTATAAATAACATACTTGAAACTGTCATAATAATATTATAGCCTACCTAAAATATATTACATGTAGGTCATAATATGGAACGCTAATTCATCCTAGGATTGCAGGTGCTTAAAAAGTCAGACCTAGGCTATTCGCCAACACCATTCAGTTACCCACTAATTAACAGCTAAATAAGTATATATATCAATTTTCATGTTTTCTTACTGTATTTGTAATCAGCGAACACCATTTACTCAGATTTAAAATTGATGTCGGTCTTACTGTAGTGTCACTTGAAAATGATTTAGCAACTTACCGTGTAGCTGACGCCATATTATCGTTATAATTTGTGAACTACGGCAGAAGTAAGGGTAAACTCAGAGGTGTTCCGATTTAGGACAGTTCCGAACGGTTAGACTGTAAGCATACATGTATGATGACTACAAAGACTTGTCAGCTTCATGTTTTCATCACTTTCTTAAATAATATTGGAGGTATTTCATTAATTCTAATATCTAGCAGATAATGTTTGAATTATAAATAAATTGTTGCATTTGAATGGAATTGTTTAATTGTAATAGTTCGGATAACTGCTGTAGGACCTATAATATAGCCTGGTTAAATTTTAATTGTGCCATCAAGTTTTTAACACAAATTGACGTTCGATCTTAGAAATGATTCCCGCTTTTTTTGGTGTGTATTTTTTATTTTCAGAATAAAATCTACTGTACTCATAGTACTCTTATATAACGTAAAAAAATATAACGTAAAAAAAGGTGTAATTAGCTGGCCTGTATGCTTAATTCTGTTAATTTATCATATAGCATAGCATCATACAAGCACAGGCAAAGTAATGCATACATATGTATAAAGGGAAAAGAGAAAATCTTTTGAGGTAAATAAATTCGAAAATGGCAATAATAAAAGTGACACTATCATTTCGTATAAACGCAATGTTCGCAGTTTTTAAGCAATGTGTTGATTTTGATGAAACAGAAATAATATTTATACTTTCGCCGTAATGAAACGAAAACACTTCATACATGTATATTTACAAGGGTATCTAGGCTATAGTTTAAAAAGAATGATAGATGTTTTCAGCAAAGATAAAGAAAGATAGACGTTTTCAACAAAGATGGTCATTTCAAATAGAATGAAGAGAAATTTGACTTATTTAAATAATAATTTTGACCCCTAAAAAGTATGATTTTTTTCAAACACTCGACTATTGTAAGTCTAAATTGACGTAGATTGTAACTAATTCCCAGGTGCAATTAGATATTTGTGTAACTAATTCCCAGGTGCAATTAGATATTTGTGTAAAAACTTGACAGTTTAATAATTTTGTGATGGCGGAACTGTCACCAACTGAAGTAGTATTATTTCACAGAAGGATAATTAAATTATGTAAGTATACATTGTACAACTGCAGTCGGCAGGCTACATAGGCTGCATTCCATCCATTCACACTATACATACACCTCCTATCGATCGGCCAGGGCCCTTTGACCACTAAACATAACGCTCCACTAATTCCCCTCACCTACCTACAATAGTTACTTACTTGATGTCCAATTGTATTTACTTATATAAATACAAAGAATATGATGTTTGTATTCTTACATGTGCGTACTTCTTACAGGCTTCGTAACAAGTGAATAATGATTTTAATGTCGTTTTATTAAAAACGGTCATTTCAATCCAAATATGATGTTTTGGTTATTTTTACCATATTGAACACCATTGCATAGCTTGCTACTGGTCTGCCTAATGCAACATAAATGACCTTTTCTCCTTTACACTTCATGTTATACCCATCACGTTTGGGGGAGGCGATGACAGGAAACACTGAACTCCGGCAGGATTCATACAACACGAAACAAAATGAAAGTGCATGCTGAAATGAACTGACGAAGTGAGAATAACGGCCTGTATTTGAATAAGAATGAAATTTAAGCGGTCTTGATAATTTATATCCGTAAGTATGTGGTTATTGTGTTATCTTTGATTGTGTATGTACTTTATTCGTTCCAAGACTCAAAGGGTTCTATGAAAATCACGTGTTCGTCATAGCTGGCATGGCAGGGTGTTTGTAAATTTTTCTCCATAGTTATAGGGAATTGGTAATGTTTTCTCCATATTTATAGGGAGTTGGTAATGTTTTTCTCCATAGTTATCGGGTGTTTGTAATGTTTTCTCCATATTTATAGGAAGTTGGTATTGTTTTCTCCATAGTTATCGGGTGTGTTTGTAATGTTTTTCTCCATATTTATAGGGAGTTGGTAATGTTTTCTCCATAATTATCGGGTGTTTGTAATGTTTTCTCCATATTTATAGGGAATTGGTAATGTTTTCTCCATATTTATAGGGAGTTGGTATTGTTTTCTCCATAGTTATCGGGTGTTTGTAATGTTTTCTCCATATTTATAGGGAATTGGTAATGTTTTCTCCATATTTATAGGGAGTTGGTATTGTTTTCTCCATAGTTATCGGGTGTTTGTAATGTTTTTCTCCATATTTATAGGGAATTGGTAATGTTTTCTCCATATTTATAGGGAGTTGGTATTGTTTTCTCCATAGTTATCGGGTGTTTGTAATGTTTTCTCCATAGTTATAGGAAGTTGGTATTGTTTTCTCCATAGTTATCGGGTGTTTGTAATGTTTTCTCCATATTTATAGGGAGTTGGTAATGTTTTCTCCATAATTATCGGGTGTTTGTAATGTTTTCTCCATATTTATAGGGAATTGGTAATGTTTTCTCCATATTTATAGGGGAGTTGGTATTGTTTTCTCCATAGTTATCGGGTGTTTGTAATGTTTTCTCCATATTTATAGGGAATTGGTAATGTTTTCTCCATATTTATATAGGGGTTGGTATTGTTTTCTCCATAGTTATCGGGTGTTTGTAATGTTTTCTCCATATTTATAGGGAATTGGTAATGTTTTCTCCATATTTATAGGGAGTTGGTATTGTTTTCTCCATAGTTATCGGGTGTTTGTAATGTTTTCTCCATATTTATAGGGAGTTGGTAATGTTTTCTCCATAGTTAGAGGGGATTGGTAATGTTTTCTCCATAGTTAGAGGGGATTGGTAATGTTTTCTCCATAGTTAGAGGGGATTGGCAATGTTTTCTCCATAGTTATCGGGTGTTTGTAATGTTTTCTCCATATTTATAGGGAGTTGGTAATGTTTTCTCCATAGTTAGAGGGGATTGGTAATGTTTTCTCCATAGTTATAGGGAGTTGTTAATGTTTTCTCCATAGTTATAGGGAGTTGGTATTGTTTTCTCCATAGTTATCGGGTGTTTGTAATGTTTTCTCCATATTTATAGGGAATTGGTAATGTTTTCTCCATATTTATAGGGAGTTGGTATTGTTTTCTCCATAGTTATTGGGTGTTTGTAATGTTTTCTCCATATTTATAGGGAATTGGTAATGTTTTCTCCATATTTATAGGGAGTTGGTATTGTTTTCTCCATAGTTATCGGGTGTTTGTAATGTTTTCTCCATATTTATAGGGAGTTGGTAATGTTTTCTCCATAGTTAGAGGGGATTGGTAATGTTTTCTCCATAGTTAGAGGGGATTGGTAATGTTTTCTCCATAGTTAGAGGGGATTGGTAATGTTTTCTCCATAGTTATAGGGTGTTTGTAATGTTTTCTCCATAGTTATAGGGTGTTGGTAATGTTTTCTCCATAGTTAGAGGGGATTGGTAATGTTTTCTCCATAGTTAGAGGTGGTTGGTAATGTTTTCTCCATAGTTAGAGGGGATTGGTAATGTTTTCTCCATAGTTAGAGGGGATTGGTAATGTTTTCTCCATAGTTAGAGGTGGTTGGTAATGTTTTCTCCATAGTTAGAGGGGATTGGTAATGTTTTCTCCATAGTTAGAGGGTGTTGGTAATGTTTTCTCCATAGTTAGAGGGGATTGGTAATGGTTTTTTCCATAGTTATCGGGTGTTTGTAATGTTTTCTCCATAGTTATCGGGTGTTTGTAATGTTTTCTCCATAGTAAGAGGGTGTTTGTAATGTTTTCTCCACAGTTAGAGGGGATTGGTAATGTTTTCTCCATAGTTAGAGGGGATTGGTAATGTTTTCTCCATAGTTAGAGGGTGTTGGCAATGTTTTCTCCATAGTTAGAGGGGATTGGTAATGTTTTCTCCATAGTTAGAGGGGATTGGTAATGTTTTCTCCATAGTTATAGGTGGTTGGCAATGTTTTCTCCATAGTTAGAGGGTGTTGGTAATGTTTTATCCATAGTTATAGGTGGTTGGCAATGTTTTCTCCATAGTTATCGGGTGTTTGTAATGTTTTCTCCATAGTTATCAGGTGTTGGTAATGTTTTCTCCATAGTTATCGGGTGTTTGTAATGTTTTCTCCGTAGTTAGAGGGGGTTGGTAATGTTTTCTCCATAGTTAGAGGGGATTGGTAATGTTTTCTCCATAGTTATAGGTGGTTGGCAATGTTTTCTCCATAGTTATAGGGAGTTGGTAATGTTTTCTCCATAGTTATAGGTGGTTGGTAATGTTTTCTCCATAGTTAGAGGGTGTTGGTAATGTTTTCTCCATAGTTATAGGGGGTTGGTAATGTTTTCTCCATAGTTAGAGGGGGTTAGTAATGTTTCTCCATAGTTAGAGGTTCACCCTATACCTATGGAGAAAACATTACCAACCCCCTCTAACTATGGAGAAAACATCATAAACCCCTATAACTATATGAAGAAATCATTTTCGATCCCCTTACAACCACGAAGAAAAGTAATATAACCACGACAAAAAGAATATACGTCTTTGGTATTTGATATTAGTTACAATAGAAACAAATATTCTTTTATCCTCACTGAAGTCTTTGAATAAGAATCGGAACTAAATAGATCACGAAACAGCACAATAAGGAAGAAGGTAAACTTCTTCGGTTCATGATCTCTGACACAACGGAATTAATTGTTGTTCGATCTTACAAGCACTTCAATAGGAATCATGTATGAATAGATCGAAGTATATTGTTATCGATAACAATATATAGATCTGCATAAAGACAATACAGATATAAAACTATTCCTTCCGATTAAAAATACACATAAATCAATTTATCCCCCACTATAACATAACCAGTTTTCCCGTCGAGGTTGAACAGTGGCAATCACGACGAACAGTAAATAATAAATGTATCAACCAATGAAGGGGTTTACGAGGCGACATTTCCTGATTTCCTAATAACTATGACCTTATGCCAACTGATATTTTATTTGTTTTTTAAGGAAGTAAATGTCCATTTATTGTGCAACTAAATGTTTGAAGTGAGTGACGTCTTGTCACTTTGCTTTAATCCCTGAATAACGAGATTGCAACCTGGTGACATCACATAATGGGATATTTTTTTTATTACACAGTGTATTTACAATTTTTGATATGAATCACTCAAAATGACGAACATGTTCAATGTAAATTTTCTTTTATAATCGATTACAAAGGAATCCTATGGAAAGGAAGCTTAAAGAGAACAACTGTTTTCTGCCTTTCATATGACGTTATCTACTTAGCTATACGCATTTTCTATTATTTCGCTCAGTAAACAAACAACTAAAAAACCTTGGTAATTATTTAATCGAGGCTACTGCTAAAAAGAAAGTCTTTATTACAGATATGATCTCTTTGGTATGTTTATACTTTCTTATTACTATGTTCTCCGCTATCTTACAATGATTTGATTATGATTTTAGTTCAAGGATTTATAAGTCACTTATGAATCCTTGATTAGTTGTATGTACAGTATATTGTAATCCTATATGCTGAATACTCAATTATCGATTACAAGTCACAATTTAAAATTATAGCCAACAGATAACAATAAAAACACTTGACCATGTCATCGGCCATACCAATCCCTTGACACCTTATCGCGTAAATGAAATCAAATATTTAAAAATCAATTATCATGAAACATTTCAAATGTACGGTGGCTGATTTATGCCATTTCGTCTTTTCGTCTTTTCGCCCCGAAAAGACGAAAATTAAATATCTTAATTCTCGTCTTTTCGCCCCGAAAAGACGAAAATTAACAAATTTAAATTTCGTCTTTTCGCGGCGAAAAGACGAAAAGACGAAAAGTCAAACACGAAAAGACGAAAGTGAAGCACGCTAATTAGCGCCTTTAATTTTCGTCTTTTCGCCTTCAAAAATCTCGTCTTTTCGTCTTTTCGTCTTTTCGCCCCGAAAAGACGAAAATTAACAAACCTTAATTTTCGTCTTTTCGTCTTTTCGCCCCGAAAAGACGAAAATTAACAAACCTTAATTTTCGTCTTTTCGTCTTTTCGCCCCGAAAAGACGAAAATTAACAAACCTTAAATTTCGTCTTTTCGTCTTTTCGGGGCGAAAAGACGAAAATTAACAAACCTAAAATTTCGTCTTTTCGTCTTTTCGCCTTTTCGCCCCGAAAAAAATACAAATTACAGATATACTTTGTCATCTATCATATACGACGGAGATTATAATGTAATTTCTAATGTACAATTATGATGAAGACCATGTCATGTATGTAGTCAAAATGTCTTTTCAAATAATACACAGTACATTGTACCTACTGATTGACTGTTATAATTAACTGTATTTGAGCAATTTCTTGGTACAAGTCCTTCCTTTAAACTCAAAGTCTTCACGAGTTGTCTTTCATAAATTATTTTGTTAACAAGTTTATCCGTGGTTCAAACGCTTTCAAATAATACCCGCCGACAACTTTTTTTCCAAGTTGTGTAGGGGAGGCAACTCCTGTAAGTGCTATGTTTAGCATCTTAAGTTCATTATGGTCCTTACATATACACGGCAAAGTTTTGATAAGCGTAATTGCTAAAGAGGGCGATTAGAACACAAAAAATAAGATATTAATGAATTTTAAAAAAATGTATCAATCACGCTAAAGGATTTGCGGAATGATGAATCTGTTAGTGGCACGTGGCATATGCCACGTGTGAGAAATCTACGTAACTACTGTAAACAAACACGTTGACTTCTGTTTTAAAACTTCTAATCTTAGTTATTGATGAAGATACTTGTAATACTATCAATTTAATAAATCGATTGTTATCATAAACTACTTTGATGCTTCTATATTGAACAATTAAGTCAATATTAAGATAAAAAGATTTCAAAATGACTTCCACACCAGACCGGAAGGCGAAAAGACGAAAAAACGAAATTTAAGGTTTGTTAATTTTCGTCTTTTCGTTGCGAAAAGACGAAAAGACGAAAATTAAGGTTTGTTAAATTTCGTCTTTTCGGGGCGAAAAGACGAAAAGACGAAAAGATGAAAATTAAGGTTTGTTAATTTTCGTCTTTTCGGGGCGAAAAGACGAAAAAACGAAAATTAAGGTTTGTTAAATTTCGTCTTTTCGGGGAGAAAACACCCTATAACTATGGAGAAAACATTACAAACACCATCTAACTATGGAGAAAACATTACCAATCCCCTCTAACTATGGAGAAAACATTACCAATCCCCTCTAACTATGGAGAAAACATTACCAACACCCTCTAACTATGGAGAAAACATTACCAATCCCCTCTAACTACGGAGAAAACATTACCAACACCCTCTAACTATGGAGAAAACATTACCAACCACCTCTAACTATGGAGAAAACATTACCAATCCCCTCTAACTATGGAGAAAACATTACCAATCCCCTCTAACTATGGAGAAAACATTACCAATCCCCTCTAACTATGGAGAAAACATTGCCAACCACCTATAACTATGGATAAAACATTACCAACACCCTCTAACTATGGAGAAAACATTGCCAACCACCTATAACTATGGAGAAAACATTACCAACCACCTATAACTATGGAGAAAACATTACCAACCACCTATAACTATGGAGAAAACATTACAAACCACCTCTAACTATGGAGAAAACATTACCAATCCCCTCTAACTATGGAGAAAACATTACAAACACCTATAACCTAACCCTCTAACTATGGAGAAAACATTACCAATCCCCTCTAACTATGGAGAAAACATTACCAATCCCCTCTAACTATGGAGAAAACATTACCAAACACCCTATAACTATGGAGAAAACATTACCAATCCCCTCTAACTATGGAGAAAACATTACCAACCACCTCTAACTATGGAGAAAACATTACCAACCACCTCTAACTATGGAGAAAACATTACCAACCACCTATAACTATGGAGAAAACATTACCAACACCCTCTAACTATGGAGAAAACATTACCAACCCCCTCTAACTATGGAGAAAACATTACCAACACCCTCTAACTATGGAGAAAACATTACCAATCCCCTCTAACTATGGAGAAAACATTACCAAACACCCTCTAACTATGGAGAAAACATTACAAACACCCTATAACTATGGAGAAAACATTACCAACACCCTCTAACTATGGAGAAAACATTACCAACCACCTCTAACTATGGAGAAAACATTACCAACCACCTCTAACTATGGAGAAAACATTACCAACCACCTCTAACTATGGAGAAAACATTACCAACCACCTCTAACTATGGAGAAAACATTACCAATCCCCTCTAACTATGGAGAAAACATTACCAATCCCCTCTAACTATGGAGAAAACATTACCAATCCCCTCTAACTATGGAGAAAAACATTACCAATCCCCTCTAACTATGGAGAAAACATTACAAACACCCTCTAACTATGGAGAAAACATTACCAATCCCCTCTAACTACGGAGAAAACATTACCAACCACCTATAACTATGGAGAAAACATTACCAATCCCCTCTAACTATGGAGAAAACATTACCAACCCCCTCTAACTATGGAGAAAACATTACCAATCCCCTCTAACTATGGAGAAAACATTACCAACCCCCTTAACTATGGAGAAAAATTACAACCCCTTAACTATGGAGAAAACATTACCAACCCCTCTAACTATGGAGAAAACATTACAAACACCATCTAACTATGAAGAAAACATTACCAATCCCCTCTAACTATGGAGAAAACATTACCAACCACCTACTAACTATGGAGAAAACATTACCAATCCCCTCTAACTATGGAGAAAACATTACCAATCCCCTCTAACTATGGAGAAAACATTACCAATCCCCTCTAACTATGGAGAAAACATTACCAAACACCTCTAACTATGGAGAAAACATTACCAACCACCTCTAACTATGGAGAAAACATTACCAACCACCTATAACTATGGAGAAAACATTACCAACCACCCATAACTATGGAGAAAACATTACAAACACCATCTAACTATGGAGAAAACATTACCAACCACCTCTAACTATGGAGAAAACATTACCAATCCCCTCTAACTATGGAGAAAACATTACAAACACCCTATAACTATGGAGAAAACATTACCAATCCCCTCTAACTATGGAGAAAACATTACCAATCCCCTCTAACTATGGAGAAAACATTACAAACACCCTATAACTATGGAGAAAACATTACCAATCCCCTCTAACTATGGAGAAAACATTACAAACACCCTCTAACTATGGAGAAAACATTACCAATCCCCTCTAACTATGGAGAAAACATTACCAATCCCCTCTAACTATGGAGAAAACATTACCAATCCCCTATAACTATGGAGAAAACATTACCAATCCCCTCTAACTATGGAGAAAACATTACCAATCCCCTCTAACTATGGAGAAAACATTACCAATCCCCTCTAACTATGGAGAAAACATTACCAATCCCCTCTAACTATGGAGAAAACATTACCAATCCCCTCTAACTATGGAGAAAACATTACCAATCCCCTCTAACTATGGAGAAAACATTACAAACACCCTATAACTATGGAGAAAACATTACAAACACCCTATAACTATGGAGAAAACATTACCAATCCCCTCTAACTATGGAGAAAACATTACAAACCACCTATAACTATGGAGAAAACATTACAAACACCCTCTAACTATGGAGAAAACATTACAAACACCCTCTAACTATGGAGAAAACATTACCAACACCCTCTAACTATGGAGAAAACATTACCAATCCCCTCTAACTATGGAGAAAACATTACCAATCCCCTCTAACTATGGAGAAAACATTACCAATCCCCTCTAACTATGGAGAAAACATTACCAATCCCCTCTAACTATGGAGAAAACATTACAAACACCCTATAACTATGGAGAAAACATTACCAATCCCCTCTAACTACGGAGAAAACATTACCAATCCCCTCTAACTACGGAGAAAACATTACCAACCACCTATAACTATGGAGAAAACATTACAAACACCCTATAACTATGGAGAAAACATTACCAATCCCCTCTAACTATGGAGAAAACATTACCAATCCCCTCTAACTATGGAGAAAACATTACCAATCCCCTCTAACTATGGAGAAAACATTACCAATCCCCTCTAACTATGGAGAAAACATTACCAACCCCCTCTAACTATGGAGAAAACATTACCAAACACCCTCTAGAAGAAACATTACAAACAACTAACTATGGAGAAAACATTACCAATCCCCTCTAACTATGGAGAAAACATTACCAATCCCCTCTAACTATGGAGAAAACATTACCAACACCCTCTAACTATGGAGAAAACATTACCAATCCCCTCTAACTATGGAGAAAACATTACCAATCCCCTCTAACTATGGAGAAAACATTACAAACACCCTCTAACTATGGAGAAAACATTACCAACCCCCTCTAACTATGGAGAAAACATTACCAACCCCCTCTAACTATGGAGAAAACATTACCAACCACCTATAACTATGGAGAAAACATTACAAACACCCTATAACTATGGAGAAAACATTACCAACCACCTCTAACTATGGAGAAAACATCACAAACACCCTATAACTATGGAGAAAACATTACCAATCCCCTCTAACTATGGAGAAAACATTACCAACCACCTATAACTATGGAGAAAACATTACAAACCACCTATAACTATGGAGAAAGCATTACCAACCACCTCTAACTACGGAGAAAACATTACAAACCACCTCTAACTACGGAGAAAACATTACAAACACCCTCTAACTATGGAGAAAACATTACCAACCACCTCTAACTATGGAGAAAACATTACCAACCACCTATAACTATGGAGAAAACATTATAAACACCCTATAACTATGGAGAAAACATTACAAACACCATATAACTATGGAGAAAACATTACCAACCCCCTCTAACTATGGAGAAAACATTACCAATCCCCTCTAACTATGGAGAAAACATTACCAATCCCCTCTAACTATGGAGAAAACATTACCAACACCCTCTAACTATGGAGAAAACATCACAAACACCCTATAACTATGGAGAAAACATTACCAACACCCTCTTACTATGGAGAAAACATTACCAACACCCTCTAACTATGGAGAAAACATTACCAACCCCTATAACTATGGAGAAAACATGAAAAAAACCTTGTCTGTATCTCTAGAAGTTTCTATACAAATTTTACATTATGTACTCTTTCCCCCCCAAAAAAAAGCTGGTATTCGTAATTTGGACAATGGTCATTCCTAACTATAATTTTAGATTGAAGTTGTTGCATTCGTTTAATCAATTTCGAGAAAGAATACACTATAATTTGATTTTCATGCTGACATGTATTGGTTATTTTTATCCTATCGTTAAATTATTTTCAACACTAATTTTTCGTAACAAACGTCAATATAGATAGAATTCTAGTTAGCCAGTATGTGCTGGTACATTTACATGCATGTACTTTTAGTATTTCTTTCTTTCTTGTTGGGTTTTTGAAGCTTTATCTTATCTCAAACAAACTATTGTTACTTGGAATAAACAGTAAGTTTCAGAACTGTTTTGAAATCTTCCAAAGTTTAAATACCACACTTCAAAATTATGCATGTATTATTTGAAAGATTAAAATAGATATGTACAGCAACACTTTGTTTTATTTAAACCCCTCAAAGAACCAGTGATTTTTGTTTACGTTGTTTATTGTATACTACTGATTAGAATTGGTTCTTTTAGTGATAAATATTTACAGTTTATAATTCTGTCAGATCGTACATTTTACCAGGAACTGTATACCGGGGTATTGTTGTTTATGTTTTGAAGAAAATACAGTAAGTAACATCGAGATTTGGTTTTCCGGGTACCTCCCACGTTTATACAACCTTAAGAATAATGATAAATACATTATAATGCCGGCATACTGTTTGAAGACAATACAAACATTTCATTTACTGTATAGTTGGTTATTTTCAAATTTCGCGATATGGCTATAAGTGTGTAAAAACCATCATCTTGTCAATGAATTACGGTTCAAATTTTCGCGATAAGAATTGTCCCGCAAAATCGCGAAAACATCATCTCCGGGAAATTAACCGACTATGTGCTATATTTTTGGTGTTTTTTTCCTTGATAATCCACTTTTCTACTACACCCATACCGTAATGCGGGGAAAGTAACACCCTATTAATGATTTAGACAAAGTGAAATAAAAGGTCTATGACAAAATGTTATGAAATATTAACGTGTTAAAGACAATTACAAACAATCAAATACAAAATGTGTATCATAGACAACGTAGTATGTAAAGGAATACAATAATAGTAGTTCAATATATATATATATTTTTCATTATCGTGCAATATAAATCAGTAATACTGCAATAAACAAATAAATAAACAAATAAATAAACAATAAATGTGCTTTATTTTCGTTTTACGACTGATGAAAACCAGATCTTCGATGATTCTCTACCTCCAGTTCACCGCAACTTGCTGTACTAAAGAAATGTATGATTATTGTCATATTGGTATACTGGAGATACTACAATAAAAAGCAGTAACCATCAAAATCATGACAGGGTTAAACCCAGCATATAATTTTTATACCAGTCAGACTGGTAAAATCCGTGTAACGTTTACTTGTGGTTCATATTTACATATACGAATTCGTCCTTGTTTCATATTAAATGGAATATGTCTATGTTGTAGATAGATCTCTCTTGATTTTCCATATTGCTTGATTGGTTAATCTATTTTCGTTATTGAATACCAATACCTATCGAAGTATTATCATATCAAAATTTCCAGGTCGGTAACGCCATTATTCAATAAAACAAATGAAGTGTGTAATGGTATAGCGTAACTGGTACTTCCTTGTACTTAAATTGGCAGATGATCGTGGGTTTCAGCTCAAATCTGAAAACAAATTTCCTTCGGAGTTACCCCGCTGAAATATGTGAAAATCAGAAAATCTTGTATAACTATAAAACCGTCTCAATGTTCCTCCATATCGTAATTAAATCGTCAGCTGGCAACATGTGTAATGTTAATAATTTAGTCGCTGTTTGCCTGTTTGTTCTTAAAGGTACAGTATGTAAAACAAAATGTGAAACAACCAATCACTAATGTCAAGAAAGTATCAAATTTCTAAACAATATCAACTATCCATTCTAGTGTGTATATTTTACGTGTGTGGTTTGACTTAGTATATTTTTCTAAATTAAGTCTAATCACTTACAAGCTTACAACGTGAACGGCATATATGTTTAATGTTTTGTACGCACTGGAGATAATTGCGAAAATGTTTATTAAAATAGTCAAGTTTATCGAAATAATTTCCTAAATACATATCATTGTTTATTCTGTGTCAAATTTCGGTTTAATTCGCCTCCAATTACCCTATTGAATATCAACATTACTGACGAGGCAATGCGACTAATTTCTAACTCACTATTTCATAGTTTTATCCATGAGTGTATAGCCATCTTTCTTTAGGTCAAAATATCTCGTTATAAAACACTCTCGTTTAAAGGGCCACTACCTTTCCGAAACGGCTTTTAATTTTTAAAATAAGAATGTAAAACGAGATCAATAATTTTGTAGAGTCGCATAAGATATTAACTATACGTTTACTAGCACACTTATCATCACCTGCAGAACTGTTTAATTAGAATAAATAAAATGTTAATTTTCATAACGCGGGTCGTTTGATGTTTCCCGCCGTCGTCCTAAATGCCGCGCGGTAGTTGACTATCACTGCTCCAGACAGCAAAACAGCGACATGAATCTCCACTGTTATCGTACATTAGACAGGAAATTTTGCATATGTTTGGTGTTGTAACCTCATCTTAAGCCATCGATATATATTTTCTTTTGTTATTAATGTTTTTAAGAAACCTTTAAATTTTGCTCCGGAAAGGTAGTGGGCCTTTAAAGCCGTGACGTGAACTCGCCGAATAAAAGGATGAATTATAAAGTGCCTTGGTAAATCCATGTTTATTTCCCTTTCTGTAGCGACTTGTTAGTACCGTTTGTCACCTTGTAGATTTTCACATTTGCCTCCGTCCGCGTTTGTTTTACCCTACCGACCACGACAGGGAAATAATACCCACCTCCGTACATCAAATTCCGGGTAGTTCTACTATACATTGTTTGTTAAAGCGGAATCCCACGTGGGTAGATAGGGTAGTACATTATTTGGACATACTCGTTATCTTATCGGCTATACACTATCAATCTTTAAATGATGTTAATGAGGGTATGTGTACTGTCCCCATTTAACCTAGTTACAAAGCGGAATCCCACGTGGGTAGATAGGATAGTACATTATGTGGACATACTCGTTATCTTATTGGCTATATACACTGTCATTCTTTAAATGATGTTAATGAGGGTATGTGTACTGTCCCCATTTGAACTGGTTACAGTGCATATCATAAACGTATTAAACCTTTTAAGGGTGCATTTACTGTTAAATGTCTGTATTTCTTTGTTATCGAGCAGATTTCTGTAGTGGGCACAGTGCACTGGTGTTATTTGACTACTAGGTTTCTAGGTCTTCTAAGACCCATACGAAGCACAAGCCTTTTCTACGGGATTTCCAGCTTTCCTTTACAACCAAATTATGGAACATTCCCAAATCCTTATTGCTATAAAAAGAGCACGAAGAAAAAATAAATAATAACCTTAACGATCTCCTTTTTACGTGGCCTTGATATGTAGATTTTATATGGTTTTATTTCATCAGTCATTTGTCTTCTGACAAATAATAAACTTTGATTAAGATCTTTAATGTCATTGTTTTAAACAAAAGCAACAGTGTGCTTAAATCTTTGTTTTTTGCAGGGTTAGTTTGTGTACAGACGGCAGACTGTGAAGGAAAGGAGTACAACCCAAGTAACGCTTTCTGTTGTGGATCAACGATTCACGATCATATAAAAGACGGAAAGCAGTGGGATTGTTGTGAGGGTGTGTACCAGGAAAATAAACATTACCCTATTTTAATTAGCCGATTATTCACAATTCTTTTTTCC
Source organism: Argopecten irradians (assembly GCF_041381155.1). Taxonomy (NCBI): domain Eukaryota; kingdom Metazoa; phylum Mollusca; class Bivalvia; order Pectinida; family Pectinidae; genus Argopecten; species Argopecten irradians. The sequence continues at coordinate 38,654,279 of NC_091136.1, forward strand.
TGTGCAATTGCAGTAATATTTAGTGTTAATCATCGATTTTGCTTGGTACGTTGTGTCATTTTGAAGTCAAAGTTCCAGTTTTTTGCACTGTTAGTACGAGATAATTTACGTTTGCATTCATATAATACATATATTAATATTTGTAAATGAATACTGTACAAAAGTAAATTCAATTTGCAAAATGAAATTATCACAGGGCTTCAGTTAACTTACTGGGAATAATTTACAGGTGCAAACAGGCCATATTCGAACAGTACAGCGATTTGTTGTGGCTCCCAAATACGGACGAAAGAGAGATTTCTGGGATGTTGTCGTGGGAGGTTTTACAGCTCAAACAGGAAGACATGCTGTGAAGACTCTGGAAAATTGTTACGCATAAATGGTTTGTAATATAATTGATATAGTGTAAATTAGTCTGATGCCAGTAAAAACGTAAAATAAAACGTACATTGCATGTTTAGAATAACAAATACATAATATACATTTGTACTTCTTTTATGTAATTTAGTCCATAATTTTCAAGAAAATCAGGCTCGATTGTGAAACTTACGTGCTATTAGCATTTTAAAAATACACAGGAAACAAACATTTTGGGTATCATATATCTCCCAAACAAAAAATCCTAAGAGATGCTAAACCGATTATGGTCAAATATATTCAAACTTTGAATTAATTTCACTTCTTTTTTTGGTCGGTTCACATACAAACGGAAACAATAAGTATTATCATTATATGCATATATGACAATAATTTGAAGCTAAATTTCAGGTAAAATAGTGAACATACGTGAATTTGTGTTCTATATGTCTTGATGAAATGGCGGATTGCCATGAAAATGTGACAATTTTTTGCCCACGCCGTTGAAATTACTTCTTTGTCTATGTAACAAATGATTAGATGAAAAGATTGAGAATTTAATACAGTTGAGTGAAATTGAACTAAAATAGAACCTGTGTACTAAATAATTTATACATGTAGCCAGATTTTGTGTTCTAGTCAATAACAGAAATAAAAATGATGTCATTTTATTTTTTCTGTAATAAATGTTTTTTTTTTTGTGGTTACAGGTAGACGTCAATGTTGCGGTGCTAACACGTTTAATACGGCCCGTCAACTTTGTTGTGGAGATGCTCATGTTCTCTTTGTTCGCGAGAAGAACACCCATTGCTGTGGGAACAACAGATACAATGATATTACTCACTACTGTAATGAGAACGACAATCCCGTCCGCAAAGGATTCAAACGATGTCGAAATCTGGAGTACAACCCGTTATCCGAGATCTGCTGTGATGAAGGCGTATTCGACATGAACCTTAAATATCCAATATGTTGCCATAGCAACATAATTTTTCCTTCTTTAAATACTCATTACTGTCTGGGAAACACTGTCCTTAAAAACAACGAAACCATTTGTGATAAAAGTAAGCTCTGCTCTATTAAACTGTATTAAAAAGTGTTATAATGCTTTATAAATTTTAAAATTAAAGGAGAGGTTAACATTTCCACAAATCAACATAGATATTCTCTTGATATCTTGGATGGCTGCAACAACACTTCTTTTCTAACTTCTCCCTTCCCAATAATAACTGTTTTATAAACTCTTCCTGATGCCCGTATTGCAATTTGGATACTAGGTCCACCGACCTCAGATCTTATTCATTCGAAATAGGAGCAGACGATTTAGTATTTTTGTTTCTGTTACAAAAGTTATTTTACACCATTGAAAAGCCCCGAAAAATTGCATGACAGTCTGCCCTATATGGAATAAAGTGCACCAAAAGCAAAATGAATTATTTTATATGCAGTTTAAAAGATATTAAAGGATAAAAAAAAAAACATTTCCTACATTACAGCCAAAATCATGCGGAAGTCTCCGAAGCAGAACCAGTGTTGTGGCAAAGCTCCATTTGACAATACGACAGAACAATGCTCTAACGGTAAAGTTGTGCCGTTGACGAATACCGCACTTTGTGGTGGGAAGCCTATGGACACAAAGAAGGACCTATGCTGTGACAATGTAAATCTGTTCAAAAACGGAAAGAAAAGAAGAAAATGTTGTGGAGGGCGTCCAATCAAACGGTCCTGCAAATGCTGCCCACAATTCAAAAGACGCAATAAGTGGTTAGTATATCTGTATACATCTGTATATCTGGGATTCATTCCATCACTAACCTTTCATTCCTAATTCGCGAGTACTTAGCCAAGTTGCGGAAGGATATTACATTTCCTCGAGAACACTCGTTTTCTTCACAATCCAAACCACTAAATATTCTTGAATGCAAACATTTGCAGGAAGTATTTGGTATGTTTGAGTAATTTTACACAATTTTGATAAAAATGAAAATAAACTTTATTTCTTTTACATCGATTACGAAACAAGTTATACATCTTATGCAAATCACTCTCGATGGGCCGGATGTAAGCTCGCGAGGGGTCTTAGTGGGGAGGAAACCGGAGTGCCCAGAGTAAACCCACGTGATCGAGAAGGTGACCCCTAACCCTTTCACGTCCGTGTCGGGGATCGAACCCCGGCCGGCTAGGTGAAAGGTGAGCGGTTTTAACCACTACACCACCCGATCACCCATAATTTTAATAATTCTCTCCTATCCACAACATAAGATAAAATATCGTTTTAACAGTTGTAGAAACAAAACAAAGCGAATACAGAAAACAATAAAATGTCAACCTGGACGAAAGTGGTCTACAATTTCAGAACTGGTAGACGGACAAGGATGCTTGAAACAAGGTAATTATAAAATTGAAAATAAAAAAAAAATGAAAAAAAAACAAAAAAAAATGAAAAAAAAACACAGAAAAAAACAACAAAACAAGCAAACAAATATGATAAATATTTCAAGTAAACATTAAGTTATACTGTAAATCTTATTATCTTAAGGATTATTGTTGATTTCGCAAGATATATTTGTTAATACGGGTTGGGATTATTTTCTGATCGGTGCTGAAAATTTCATATCTTTTGTACCTATTCAATATGTGCCTAAGATATCAGAAAACCTTACTGGATGAAGAGGATAAGTGAAATATCTGTGTGCATGTAGCAGCGATACAAATATGAATATGCCATGTTTAATGTAACACAATGCATATATACATTTCGCCTGTATTTTCTTGCTTGGTTCAGTAGTTTCGCGAGCAGAATGTTAAATGGTAATGAAATGTTCCGGTAGTATAATATACAGTAATTCTGAATTTCGCTATCCAAGAAAACAACGTAAACTTTTATATTGTACCAAACACTTCATAACAAGGGACCGTTCGGGTAGGCATGAGAAGTCAATTATATTGTACCAAACACTTCATAACAAGGGACCGTTCGGGTAGGCATGATATGTCAATTATATTGTACCAAACACTTCATAACAAGGGACCGTTCGGGTAGGCATGAGAAGTCAATTATATTGTACCAAACACTTCATAACAAGGGACCGTTCGGGTAGGCATGGTATGTCAATTATATTGTACCAAACACTTCATAACAAGGGACCGTTCGGGTAGGCATGGTATGTCAATTATATTGTACCAAACACTTCATAACAAGGGACCGTTCGGGTAGGCATGAGAAGTCAATTATATTGTACCAAACACTTCATAACAAGGGACCGTTCGGGTAGGCATGAGAAGTCAATTATATTGTACCAAACACTTCATAACAAGGGACCGTTCGGGTAGGCATGAGAAGTCAATTATATTGTACCAAACACTTCATAACAAGGGACCGTTCGGGTAGGCATGAGAAGTCAATTATATTGTACCAAAACACTTCATAACAAGGGACCGTTCGGGTAGGCATGAGAAGTCAATTATATTGTACCAAACACTTCATAACAAGGGACCGTTCGGGTAGGCATGAGAAGTCAATTATATTGTACCAAACACTTCATAACAAGGGACCGTTCGGGTAGGCATGAGAAGTCAATTATATTGTACCAAACACTTCATAACACGGGACCGTTCGGGTAGGCATGAGAAGTCAAAGTACATAATACATTGTAGTAGGTAGCTTCTGCACCTAATTAGCTCTCAGTAAAAAGACAGCAACAGGCGACCGATTTGCCCTTCACAGTATAATTTTGAGTTTACTTGAGTGGGAAAGCACTATTACGGTGGGGACTGTCGTTATTACAATGACACGCATAATATTACTATCCATGTCATCCTTATGTAATGGTTAAAGGGACATTTTACAATATAAAACAAAACACATGTCACAGTATCTAACGAATTAGATTTGAGTGGATTTATTTTTTCTGAATCAGTAGGGTAAACAATTTCATTCCAATGTTCAGCATATGGTTCGATTCTTTTAAAATCTCGTTGTGTTCTTCTAATGCAATGTTTGTTTTTTAGCTTATACTGTTGAACATCGAATTTCAACATGGTTTTTCCCATTAAGGCCCATCCCTTTGTTGTCTAGGAATATCACCAGGAGTATTTGTTTATATTTTCAGCCATTTTTGTGAAGAAACTGAAGACAAAAAATTTATACCGAAAGAAGAAACATCTTTTTGGAAGAAAGGAAAAGACTGTCTGGAAATTGGACAAATCAACATGCAGTTTCATTAAAAAGAAGGAATTCGTAATTGTAAGGAAATCAGCCGGAGATGACTTATATGTAATAAAAAAGGATCGGAAAAATTTGACAAAACTTAAGAATATTAAAAAGAATTGTGGGATGTCTTCATAAAATTAGATTCAGGATAGCAGGAGTTATTTGCTCTTGTGAGTAGGTATTGACAGTTACGCCATTTTTTGCACACTAAAAGAACGTAATTTTCACGGCTTTCGATGGGAACGTAATTTTCTCGATTTCGGAAAAGGCGTAATTTTCTAGATATCCGAAATGAAATGGACGTCACTTTCTCGATATACTGAAAGTAATGACACGTACATTTGTGTCTATGATACAATAATTTGTTCAAAATTAAAGATACTAAATGCATTTAACGTATTAAAAAGATTAAATACGTATTGAAATTCATTCAAATTGTTATCAATAGGCAGCTTGTTTGATGTAGTCATTCGTTTACCGATATATATATAATCACCAGCATCATCGTATTCATTACCACTACATTGACTTGAACAAATGTAAGGTGGTACTAAAGTAACACCGATAATGTTAAAATGAAATTAGGATAACAGTATGTTCTGTTTTTACACAAATACTGCTAGAGATCGTTTGAATGAACTAGGCGGTCTAAATTGGGGTCCGAAAAGGACAGGAATATTTCGCCTGCCCAACCGTTTATGTACCATCGCTTGTTTTCCTTTTCTCTTATAGTTAACCCATACACTTGTTTCAAAAGGGTCGAACCTGTCTACAAAGACCACCCAAGGGACAAAAAATAGTCTGATGGTTTACTTGCAATAATTAGGAATACTGCATTTACTTTTAAATGAGTTTAAAACTATTTCATAAAAACAAATCTGAAGTTTGGTTTTGTGACATTTGGTATTTGTAAGATTACATAGTATGCATTTCTTGAATGATGAGTGCTTAGGGAAGTCATTAGTGAAGTGATGCTATGTTTACATGCATTATGTTTTACATTCCATGTGTACTAATATTTATAAAATTGTAATAATGCAGTTTAGCTTAAACCTATTATAACCTTTTCCATACGAAGTTATGAACGGTAAACAGAGGAATACTAAAATCTGAAAAGCGTGTCGAAGGTTTAACCATAACTTGCAATTCAAATCCCTAATCCGTCATATCCACATATGGCAAAGTATTCATTTATTTATTTATTTTCATGTCACCATAGAGAAAATTACTAACTGTTAATCCCTATTTTACAAGAAGCCATCGAGTGTAAATGTAATTTAATATAGCCCAAAACAACAAGACAACGTTATTCAAAAGATTGAAAAGAAATGGAAACGGCTTGGGTTCTGAGGATGACAGTCAAGTGTTTCAAGCGATTGTAAACACAGTAATTAGAATTGAACCGGATGCAATGTTTTTGTACTTGTTGGTCTTACTTAAAATATTTAAAGCACATTCAGTACCGAGAGGTGCGTCTTACTAACATTCTTCTGATGTCATATCAGTATCGGGTGTTTTAAGAATTTCTGCTAACGTGAGGGAATTAGTCACTTTAAATGGTTATCGGGTTAAATGAACATTAAACATCGTTGGAGCTGATTTCATGTATATCATTTTGGCAAGATTCATCGATCAAAACTAGCAAATATCTTAATAGGTGCTATGCATCAATTGTTTCTGGTGAATTAGACGTTGATATATATATATCCTAAAATACGTATTATAGTAATTGTATAAACTAGTACATGTACATGTATTTGATTTCTATAAAGCTGAATAAAATTCTTCAAAATTATTGGATTGTTTGACCTATATTTCTATGGGAAGCGTCATTGATGATTCCGTATCGCTTACTCTTACCAAACGCCTGGTTCCATTATCCTCATACTTTTTATCGTGTGAATTCATGTTTTTTTTTTATTGAAGTTGGATTGCAGTTATATCACTTTGTCAACATCAGCGCTTTTTTTGCAATATTAGTGTCCTTGAATTATGTCTAATCGTCATTATTCATGATAGTTTCATTCAAGTCTTATTTAGATATTATTTAAGGGTGAGTGAATTAACACTATTTTATAACTGATGTAATAGTTGTACCTTTTACATGTAAAACGATATTACAATTAATTGAATCATTCAACAATAAATATGCCGCATTATGTGAATATGGGTATAATATAGATGTAATATATGTATGGATATATGATCCAATGATTTATCACATAATCCGCCTGATATCCATCGATGTCATTTTACCAATATACATTCGAACTAAGTAAATATTTGAAGAAATATGCTGCGAAGTTTACAGTTATAACAAAATGAGGGGCTGTTAATCCCTTTATCATCACTTAACATAAGTGGTGTTGTATTTTTAATAGCGTTATGGTGACTAATGCAGTGGCCTGATATCTTTTAAATGGTAAAAATAAACAAAAAGTGGATCTCCTCATAGAAAATGGTGAGATGTCGGACCTTTCATCATAACTCATCATAAACATCCTGTTTTGTTATGTCATTTCCCATCATACTGGATCATGGTTGACGTACTTCAGATATTCTGACGGTATGGGTTTTCATCATTTATAAAATAAAATTACGTATATGCAATCATACATTTTCTATAATTATATGTGAGCACAGTTTTAAAGTTCTTATTCTAAGCATTCTAATTTCTCATTTCTAATTCCACAATTTTGTTTTGAAAATGAGAGTTTACATTGTATATTAAGATTTGGCACGAAAATAAATTTTATTCTATTATTGTTATGTTCTAGTTGAAAAAATGTATCTAAATATGTCAAATAGCTATATTGTCATAGTTAATTTTTCATTCCAGTACAAAATACATAATGAGATATTTCAATTGGAAGTCAAACACAAACATACACGTGGGACGCAGATGTAGACTAACCACCAAATTTAAAGTAATTGATACTATTTTCCCAACAGACGTCTAATACTAGGTTATCTCCCTTGGAAACTTGACATTTCTCAGAGAAAAATAATATTCTAGAGACTGAAGACCAATTGTCCCAAGAGGTAATGGTCTGGAGTTGGGAAGTTGGACACCTTAATCACTTGGTCACTACGACCCATTAAAAGCAATGAACAAATGAGATGGGTTCATCGGCAACTTGATAAGATAACATTGACGTAGTGGGTACTGCCTGACAGCTATGAAGTAGCTAAATCTATACAGATATGAGATTGGCACTTTCTTGTTACCCACATTTAGATGGGTTCAAGAATTTCAAAGAAAATATTTTACGTAAGAATGACTCATTATCTTCTAACGTCATACGCTGACCTGGTATAACGATGCTAGGATAGTACATATTCTGTCAATTTGCATATATCTACTAAATTTTTTTGACGATATTAAGATGATATCACATCAATCTATGTTGCAAGAAGAAATAAAGAAAAAGTGAAGTAAAAAATTTGTGATATTAGCCTATTCCCTTATTATCTCTTATACGTAAATGATCACACCATTCGTCAAAACTTTGGATCTTACCTAGAAATAATTTCTGCTCTCGAATTTTTCTCTCGACATTTCATAACGTTTTAGTGAGTATTCTTCTATGTCATTTTGTAAATATATCTATTATCAGTTATGTAGCATTATCATGATGACGTCACATAAAATATTTTAATTTTTCTCTCACAAAATTTATATTTATTTTTGCGTCCAGTATGTCTCTTACATAAATGATCATTCGATTTCGTCAGAACTTTGGATCTCTTTGGATCTTATCTATAAATAATTTTCTTCTCTCAAATGTTATCTTGGTATTCGTTTTAGTGAGCATTCGGGTTCTGAGTTCATCCGGAACTCCGCCTCGGGTAGTTCAGGATGACTTTGGGTTCTGCTCCCCATTGAGACATTTTAGAGTAGATATATGAATGACAGTTACTGCTGCTGCTTTATGTTCAAGCATATTTCACCTGTTGTCAGCATAATGTGCCTGGACAGGGTGACCTGCTCAGCGTCTTTTGAGAAAAAAAAATCACTAAATTACCCCCCCCCCCCTTCCCGGGTACCTCTAGCACAAGGAGACACAACGCGAACATACCTCGTCTATTGAATTCATCTAATATAGGTTATTTAAAAAGCTACAGTAAAATTAATAATACTATCAGTACATATATATTTGTATCCACTCGTAACACGTTACTTTGAACAACATGACATTGACAAAGAAGCTACAGAGAATATAACTGAGTTGTATTTAATTTGAGAATAGGTATTCACTAACTGCTAAAATCAAATGATTTTACCAATACAGTAAAGAATATGTACCTAACAAACCCAGCTATCATTATCAGCTAAAATATGATTATATTTAGAAAATTGGAAAAAATTGTCAATTTTTAGAATTGAAATCACGGACTTTCCATTAATCATGCGAATGGTGTTTCTCGAGTTCTCTCCCTTTATAAGGCCAATCGAAGGCTATCACAGCCACTCAAGGCCCAACATGACAAAGATCGCTATGTACGAAGTTTTACCATATCTACTTGTTATCGCAGCGCTTGGAGGTAAGTTTCTAGTGCAAATATGCTTATGATAAACTTAAATTATGATGTATGTAAAACAAAATAATTTATTTTAACGGAATCCAATTTTCGTGACAGTTGATGTATTTTTTCTTTATCATGCTTGCTTGAAATACTTAAAGCACAAGTTATGTAATATAAATATATAGTATATTGTTTTTCTTTAATATCTCCTATACAATATCTTTTAAAGAAACCATAAAAGCTAACATCACTAGAAACTAAATATAAAACGACGAAATCCAGCATTGCCAACACCACAACTTTATTAACAGGCAATCCATTTCTCAATGCTAATGATTTTAAATTCATGTTTAATAAGTAATTAATAAGATGCATTGGTTTCGAGAACATAATTTATTTGGACATCAAACACGTGTTGAAATTCTGAACATAAAATGACTACTAAAAAGTAGATTGCACTTAATGTTATAATGCATATCACTCTAAGAATTAATAGCTAATGCTGTGGGAAATATTGTACAAAAACATATTGTCGGTTCTCGCAGGTTTTTGTGGTAATCAGTTTTGAGGATGTAATGAATTAAAATTTTTCCGTGAACATGAATGTATTGATAAATAATTTATGCAATGATAATACTTTTCAATGTTTGAGGAAAATAGTTTCATTGCGGGGCATTCATTTCATGTCTTCTTTTTTCACAATTCCTGAATTCTGTACCGTCTACACTGACTGACTGAGGTTTCCTCACACTTATTCTTCGGCATTAGTCAACTTTCCTTAAATGGTGCATGCCAACTATGGGTTATGTGCTTTGTGTCTTTTGTAAAATCCTCAGGTGATTTTCTATACTATAGGCAGTACATGAGCTACTATTGGCTAATCACCATCTTTTGATTCATAGAATCATTTCGGTATCACGCACTGACGAAACATTTGAGGACAAACCAGCTTCCTGTTGTCGTTGATACAATAATACGCTGCGTGCATGTTCTGAGCAATTCTCGTAGCTTGTTGTCCAACCCAACTCATATATTGTTTCAAATATTGGTGCAGCTGCAAAATTTATCTGAATTTTATCAACGATATAATAATTTCATCTGCCTGTAGCTAAATTGAACATATTACTTTTTTTGTGGGTATTTTGTAGTGATTAACATTTTAGCAATTGACTTTATATATCATAAATATGTAATATCTTATCATCAGGTTTCCAAAGATGTTGATTTTTCTTCTCCACTTTTGAGCATTATAATTATGTTGTTTTACCGTTTGTATCAAGTGTGATTTAGTTAAAGTAACAAAAGTCATTTTTTACAGTACACTGTATTTCTATGTTTCAAAATGGAATGCGTGTAGTTTTTTTTTTACATCACAAAATTTTATTTCTTATTTCGTCACTTAGTTAAAAACGAGTTCCAAGATATTTTTGCATTCAATGTTAATTCTTATGAATTTGACATTAACGGATAGTTCAAAACTTATAGAATTCAGAAAAAATATAGATGTTTGTCGAGAACAAACCATACGTGCAAGTACAATGTGTACAATATATTTGAGTTATATGCTTACTAGCATTGTCCTCCTTTGCATTGTAAATTCCCAGCATATGCTCAAAATTAAGGACTTATCTTTTGCAAGGGAGGCAACTCGTTCATGCCTAAAATATTGTCTTCAGTCCGTTTTAGAAAATATCAATACATGTATTATAAATTTGAAAATGATAAACTGTGTGGATTTTAAACGGAAAATCCATACGCATGCACGTGTATGTTTGTTTTTGAATTAAAATAAAAGGTGATTGTAGAATTTGCGTTGCATCGTTTAACACTAGTAATGTAAGCTATGTACAGAAATGGATGATTTAAAATTGAAAGTAGCGTATTTTCTTGGGCAATAAGTACACTAGTTGTTCTGAAATTTCTGTTCATCAACGATTTTTAGATAATACAATAATTCAATGATTAATAAGAGAGTAACATTTAACAAAACAACTATATGATCAGCATATGTATTGAAGAATTTTAACTATGCCGCACCTGATATATATTGGAATTTCTACTTTCACTTTAGATGTTTCTGCTCCAGAATGTTTACTGTCGCTAAGACCATGACGCATACTGATGAGACAATCCTCATTTCGCAATGTTGTAACCTAAAAATAGAATAAAACGGGGATCACCAAATCATTTTGGCAGACAACGAGGCTATTTCTGACCTTCGAAATCTACAGTCCTATTTTATATAGAAAACAATTAAATCGTATAAATATATACAAAAATAACCATTTACTAATGTTTATTTATAGAAGATAATACTAATCCCTCTGTACCATTCCTATTGATACATTTGACCGCTGTAACTCAACACGACCTGACGCATGGCTTTCTCACGGAATATTTTTCAGCTTCTGTTAACAGTAACTGCAGGTCAGATTTTATCGATATTTTAATTTCTTAGACATTTATTTTGTTGAATTACTTTACAATTTTACTTTTAAAAATGCAAATTTTGGAGTTTATATTAATTGCATATTAACCCTAAGGAAAGATTTACTGCTTTACATTAACGCCATATGTGTTTTACTTTAAACGACAATATGCATTAAAATTGTTATTATATCTGTTTAATACGTATACATTCTAAAACAAAAAGCATTTTTGAAAAAAATGTATGCAATAATCATCACCTATAATATATCTGAATATCGATAAAACGTTCTTTTATAAAAAGATGCATTCGATGTCAGAAAAAAAAACATGGAACATAGTGGTATTTAAACATCGATGGATAATGTGCATGTACTGTTTACGTATTCCGGTTTAGTATATATGATTTAGCATCATTATAATACATTTTGTTTTACAAGTCTTAATGTTATTACAGTTCTGGCTGTACAATAACCAAGAACAGAACATATTTGATATTTGGACCGTTATTATATCTGTGCTTTAGGCATATTCGAGGTTTACACGTGTACTAAAGTTTACGGGTCAAAATGTACTAAAGTATATATATAATGTGCTAAGGATTTATGTGTATTGGAGGATAAATGTGTAAGTCCGTAACGCCTCGCTGGATCTTTCTCTCCACTGTGTAACCTCAATATTTACAGTTTGCAATATGATTGTGATATCAAGTGATATAACGAATGAGTAACGTTAATGGCTATAAGCCATAATATGATTATAAGATTCATTGGGTTGTATGAATTCATATGCAATTATTCTTTTGTAGTTTCGATGAGAATCTGATTTAGTTTTCTCACATAAATGACGTATCTGTCAAAAATTAAAGGGACAATTCAGTCTAAGAGAAAAATTAAAATTTATACATATATCGGATAAAACCCAGTTCTAATGGAAATTAGACCAGTCACTTTTTCTGTGATATGCCAGAAAAGCCCATGGTGGTGAAATGCGTGTGTAATGTTCAAACTCGCTCGCTGTCCGCCATTACACGTTGTGGTCGAACATCTTGTATGCCGAACCCTGTCCCTTGCTCGTAGAGTAATGCTACTTTTGTCTAGAACTGCTCCAATCGCTCTGACAGTTATGTGTTTACCTTATTAGGTGAATTGTCTTGCCTAAAAATAATTTTATCACATCCACAGTGGTTATGTAGTTCATTTGTTTAACGTGCGTGACTTTGGCTCGGATATGGGTACAGTGTACATATTGTACCTGCTTAATCGTATTGATCAACGATTTGTAATTACAACTGTATCAATTAAAATACCAAATAATGACGTGGAATTTGTCAATATTTTATGTCATATGTTTCATAAGAAATGTAGAACAATACTTTTATGTCATATTTTGCTTCTTGGTTATGTAAAAGAATTAGCCTGAGTGAATTGTCCCTTTAAATGACTTTACTAATTAAATCGGTTCAGAGTGCACATGTTTACCACTATTATAAAAAACGTTTTACTCAGTTTGAACTTTTACAAGTGAAATGCAGAATCTGGCTTTATGATAGTTTTGTCGGTTTTTCATAGATCGATTGTCATAAAAATCACGCAAAAATAATTTTCTCAAGTTTTTTCTTTGTTGGGTTGGCTGGTATTATCGTTGTTATCTCCCTTGATAAATAACGACAAGCGGAACTAGCTTGTTGCATCAATTACTTACAGTTATAGGTTCATGTGCCGTACAATTATACAGCGCACTAATATCAGCTATGTATCTCTCGATCGGGTCCTCCAAATAGCAAAACATATCTAGCATAAAAACAGATAAAAGAATGGTAGAAAATACACGATATATTTTAGATGTTTCCTTCTTAAAAATTAAAACATATACCCTAGTTGCTTTGTAACATATGCACAAAGACTGTAAAGTCTTTATATAATATCATATCAAAGTATAATAACACAGAACAAACTGAGTGCTCTGTTACCTGTTGTTTGTACCTTCTCATCCACCGTAGGCCTTAACATTTCATCCACCTATTAGATTTGGTTCTCTCCACTCATAAATTCTTTTGATCCTATGTATCACTTGTGGGCACTGGAAAGAAGAAAGCATGCTGGTAAATTATGTATGCTTTTTGAGAAGCAGTATAGATGCTGAAACATACATAATGCTATCTCTGTTTACGGATTGCGACCTATAACATACGTGTGGCATGGATACTGAGTTATCCAACTGTAATAATTTTATCATTATTAAAAAGCAAACTAATGCTGTATCTATCGCAATATCCATACCTAAGTGACCCAGTAGAGTTCAAGTCAGCCGAGATATTGATTGTGAGAGAGTCAGAGGAAAATAATGCAACACAAGGAACGCTCTGTACCAACCATTATAACAGTTTCTAATACCAAAGTAGCACAGCCAAAGATCTGTTAGAATAACTTCGTCCACAAAGACTTGACTCAGGAACCCTCCTGTCAAGGCTGTGGCTAGGTATATTATCATACATTAACTTGTAAGCTACATACTACATGGGTCTATTCACTTTATCCTACAGTACCGCTGTTGGTGTCTGCTGAAACCCATTTCTGTGGGGAGACGGAGTACGATCTGGATAAGAAACTGTGCTGTAATTCCAATCTTTTTCAACTTATACAAGATGGACAGATTGTCAAATGCTGTTCAGGTAGGTTTGTCAATTAGGTTATAACCCATTCTTATATGTGTATGGCATGTTGCTTCTTTATTAAATTATATTACATTCATTCTCTTATAAATGCAATGGATATTATGAACTTACATTGTTATTTCTGATAATATCCTCTCTGACAATAAATATTCATTATAGCAAATGTTCAAATCTTTTTTGATTACTTAACAGTACAGCTAGTGGCAAATTTTGACACTACCAGATAGCTACAGTGAATATAAGCACTATAAGATATCTTCATAATACTACGTCCGGTGATAAATATTATAACAGTATAAATTTATAATAGTACAGCCAGTGGTAAATACTATAACAGATTACATCCAGTGGTAAATACTATAACAGATTACAGCCAGTGGTAAATACTATAACAAATTACAGCCAGTGGTAAATACTATAACCAATTACAGCCAGTGGTAAATACTATAACCAATTACAGCCAGTGGTAAATATTATAACAGATTACAGCCAGTGGTAAATACTATAACAAATTACAGCCAGTGGTAAATACTATAACAGATTACAGCCAGTGGTAAATACTATAACAGATTACAGCCAGTGGTAAATACTATAACATATTACAGCCAGTGGTAAATACTATAACAGATTACAGCCAGTGGTAAATACTATAACAGATTACAGCCAGTGGTAAATACTATAACCAATTACAGCCAGTGGTAAATACTATAACCAATTACAGCCAGTGGTAAATACTATAACAGATTACAGCCAGTGGTAAATACTATGACAGATTACAGCCAGTGATAATTACGATAACCAATTACAGCCAGTGGTAAATATTATAACAGATTACAGCCAGTGGTAAACACTATAACAGATTACAGCCAGTGGTAAATACGATAACAGATTACAGCCAGTGGTGAATACTATAACAGATTACATCCAGTAGTAAATACTATAACAGATTACAGCCAGTAGTAAATACTATAACAGATTACATCCAGTAGTAAATACTATAACAGATTACATCCAGTAGTAAATACTATAACAGATTACAGCCAGTAGTAAATACTGTAACAGATTACATCCAGTAGTAAATACTATAACAGATTACATCCAGTAGTAGATACTATAACAGATTACAGCCAGTAGTAAATACTATAACAGATTACAGCCAGTAGTAAATACTATAACAGATTACATCCAGTAGTAAATACTATAACAGATTACATCCAGTAGTAAATACTATAACAGATTACAGCCAGTAGTAAATACTATAACAGATTACAGCCAGTAGTAAATACTATAACAGATTACATCCAGTAGTAAATACTATAACAGATTACATCCAGTAGTAAATACTATAACAGATTACATCCAGTAGTAAATACTATAACAGATTACATCCAGTAGTAAATACTATAACAGATTACAGCCAGTGGTAAATACTATAACAGATTACAGCCAGTAGTAAATACTATAACAGATTACAGCCAGTGGTAAATACTATAACAGATTACAGCCAGTGGTAAATACTATAACAGATTACAGCCAGTAGTAAATACTATAACAGATTACAGCCAGTAGTAAATACTATAACAGATTACAGCCAGTAGTAAATACTATAACAGATTACATCCAGTAGTAAATACTATAACAGATTACAGCCAGTAGTAAATACTATAACAGATTACATCCAGTAGTAAATACTATAACAGATTACATCCAGTAGTAAATACTATAACAGATTACAGCCAGTGGTAAATACGATAACAGATTACAGCCAGTGGTGAATACTATAACAGATTACATCCAGTAGTAAATACTATAACAGATTACAGCCAGTAGTAAATACTATAACAGATTACAGCCAGTAGTAAATACTATAACAGATTACATCCAGTAGTAAATACCATAACAGATTACAGCCAGCGGTAAAAACTATAGTCACTTTAAGATAACTTTAACATTTCAGCCAGTGGAAAAATCTACAAACCTGGGAGTGAAATATGCTGTGGAGATGTGTACAACAGAGCATCATTTCAAAGCCGGAACTTCACTTGCTGTGGTGATAGACCAATAATAACAGGAACAGAGACTTGTTGTGGCGGCAAAAAAATACCATCAGGTAGGAAGTGGAACTATGAAGGTCTTCCTTCATTGCGAGAATAGACCACCTTGGCTAGAGGATAAAGCATTTGATTTTTTGTGAAAATTCGGAATTTACCTTAAACTTTACGGCAAATAACGTCAATTAACCGGAAAATTACTATTTTACACATTTCTCCAAAGAAAATATAATTGAAGACAGATAGAATACCGACACAAGCTCCATCAGACAAATACAAATTACAAAAAATACCAAAGATTCGCAATGAGTGATAGGCCTATTATTTGAATAGAAACTTGTCCTCCGGAAACGAAAGCGTCTTCTGCATTGTCGACGACTACCAACATTTAATTACGATATTAGGTATGGGCTCATTTTTGTTTTATAAAAATCATTAAGGATTCTACCGAAAAAGTATGAAGAAATAGTCGTTCTGTATCAATTCTTTAGGAGCACTAATACACTCTATGATGTGATGGAATGTTGACTATAAATGACATACTAAATACAAAATGCCATTTTCCTGTTTGTGCTTTTTCAGGCAGAGGATGTTGTGGAGATAGGTCTTATGACTTGGCAGCAGGGAGATGTTGTGGGGATCAACTGTTTACCTGGAGAAGATTTAAAGGAAATTGCTGCGCTAATCAATCATACAACAACCGTTCTCATTACTGTTACGAATCCAACTCGTTTATTGGCGTTCTACCGATAAACATCAGTCGTTGTGGAAACATTAACATCAACATCACGACACATACCTGTTGTGACGAAGAAACGCCGGTCGCCATAACGGGCTACAGGGGAGCCTTTCCTCCAGTCTGTTGCAACAAGACGGTCATTCCAAATAAAAACAGATTCCACTGTGTGAAAAATCATCTTCTCCCAATTAACCAGGATTTATGCCCCAGGAAAACTGAAAATGGTAAGAAATCTATACATTTCATTAATGTCGAATAGCACCAAAGGTCAACTATTGCATAGCATGGTGTAACAGTCTATTTGCATTTGAGAGACGTTTAAAAACGTTATATCGTAAATAAGTTGTCATTAGAAACTGGAGTGAGTTTGAAAATTAAATGGATTTGCTTTGTCTTTTATATCATTCAGTTAGTAACTAGGAAAGAAATGCATATTGTGTTAGGGAAAATAACATGAGTAATAACAAGTCAAATTATGTGTTACAGGCATAGAGAACATTCCGTATTCACCAAGTACTGAATGGTGTTGCAACGGTACTGTTGTTGCGAAAAACCGAACTTTGGGTCGTAACGAGACATGTTGTAGTACCGGTGTGATTGATTTATCAACACAGAAATGCTGTGCCAATAAACACCCATATAGCATCTTCGACTACTGCTGTGGAGGTAAGCTTTCTAGACACTGTGTTCTAATACAAAAAGGTATTTCATCCTTTGAAGTTTGTGCTAGAACATTAAGTCGTTTCCGTAAAATCCCATTCTCGATATTCAAGAGGTTGCTATCACTGTCGTGATATCCACTCCTGGAATGTGTCATAGCAGGTTCCGTCTGTGACAAAAGATGAGACAAGTACATTGGTCGGTCATTATATGTACATTAAAAGAATCGAATAACGGTACACTGTATGCCTTTGAGGCTGGGTGTCGCTCTCTGTAATCTGAAAAGAAAGTCAATTTTCGTCTCCTGAAATGCCTTCAGTTTCACTGCCGTTTGACATAGTCCAGGATAGATATAACGAAATAACTTCAGTTTCACTGTGACATAGTGAAGGGTGGATATAACGGTAGTGTTAGTAACCCCTGTAATATCGAAGATGTCAAAACCTATGCCAAGTTACTATTGTTGCCTCAAAACTAATGACTTTACAGAGAAAAACGAGAGTTGTCTAGACCAAGAATGTACTAAATGCCTAATGTCTTAGCTAGTAGGTCACCCGCATGACTATAAAGGTGGGAAAACTCGTAATTCATACATGTATTTACGTCGAGATTAAAATGCAACGAGCAATGCATGTTTATCTCGGTCCCATTGGGACCTAGCAGACTTTACAAAATCCTTTATATTATGCATTTTCAACTAGTTTTCTATAAAAGTATATGAAATGAATGATTGAATCTTTTCGGTAAGATAGAATGGCGGAAAAAATAGTATGATAACATTTCCAATTGCCTATTTACTGTTTGAACGCGTTGAATGTTTGAAAGAATGAATGAAACAATATTTCTATGTTGCATATTTACAGAAACTGTGGTGAACAGCAAAGAAATGTGCTGCGGTAGAACAGTTCTAAATGATAACCAAGTCTGCTGCAAGGAAGCAAATCGAGCGTTCCCCGTGACAAAACGAAAAAGATTTCACGATGACTGCTGCAACGGCCAATCTTACCAAAGAGCATCTCGGCCATGTGTGCTGCCAACAAAGTCTACCCCTCAATGTGGAAGAGAACCATGGGACCCGAACAGGGACTCCTGCTGCAACAACAGACTGTATAAAGGCAAGAAAGGGAAGAACTTTAGATGCTGTGGGGGTCACCTTCTTAACACTGACTACCAAGAGTGTATACATAGTCGTCCAAGGAACAGAACTACAAGCACTCCACCGAAAGACAGCAGGACTACAAACAGACCACCGAAAGACAACAATAAGTTTTGTAGAAAGGGCACGAAGAAGAGAAAGATCCGGAAAAGAATCGATCAGTGCTGTTCAAACCGTTTCTACAAAAATGCTAGGCGAAATGGTCTGAGCTGTTGTGGTGCTGGTATTTACAATAAAACATCTCACAAATGTTGCTTCAATAAGCCGGTCCCTCTGAACAGGTAAAACTAAAACTAATTGCTCACTACTCAATCTAATCAATGAATATCGAAAAATATCTGTAAATAACTTCACATATGCGTACAAATTGTATATGCTTAAAATTAATAATTTGACGATAGTTTTCCAATATAAAGTAGTTAAAAAATTTACCGTTGTCATTATAACAGCACTATTTGCAACATAAGGGTTCCCAGGCATGGTCGGAAAAACGCTTCGCCATTGATGTGTTCATCGCAGGATTGGCTTCGAATTAAAGCTCTTCCAAGAATGGATTGCATCGAACATGGTATGTATCGACACATGTATTATTGTTGATATTCAGGATAATTTCCACGCTGTTAAAACGAGGATAATGGCGAGATAACACTAGATAAGTGATTAGTTTACGTTTATTCTGTCATTCACAGTCGACTTGACCTATCCAATGTATAAGTTAGTATATATGAGGATAAATGTTAGAAATACTCAAAAAAACATGCATGAACATCAATTACTACATAACATTTCATTCTTTTTGCTTTTCTCTTTACAGCTTATATCATGCAGAGAAAGTCTCGGAAGGGGACCTACCGCATAAGAAAGGATCTCGCTAAGACGACAAATAAAGGACAAAAAAGGAAGACGTGGAACACAAAACCCTTCTGTAACCAGGTTGTAAACGAAAAAAGTTTCATCTTCATCACAACTCGAACTGACAATTACGTCGTGAAAAACAAAAGAAAATCCCGTAAGGACATTAAAATGCTACCAGTATGTGGTACTGAACGATAAAAATCTACCCCGGAGATTAGTGATGACAACGACTGGCCAGTAGGCACTACACAGGATAGGGAACAAGGCGGAGTCGAGAATCTTAACAGAGATGGATTGACCCCTTTCCTATCCCGCCACCTCCCTCCATCCATGACAGATTCCTTTATGGTTGCATCGCTTCTTCAAGTGACGATATTACGTGCACCTTATGTAGCTTCAACTTTAGACTAACCAGAGGTCATTGAAAGCTCTTGATAAGCTTGGTAGGAATAAGTTATTTGTAAGCAGTATTATGATAAATCTTGTATATATGGGTATATTCTGGTGTATTCTAGGGTATTTATAATGCATTCAATTGGCAACATTATAAATATCTATAAAATTATCTTGGTTACCTTCTTAGCTAAATGGCATTATATTAGTCATCTTAATGTTCTTCTACTGACATCTTGCAATATTTCCTTTAACGGTAAAAAAATATGTAATGAAATGTTTTGAAAGCAGGGAGAAGACGTTAATTGATTTTAAGGTAATGAATATGTATCATGAGTTAAACACTTTAGGGACTTTAATATGGCACCTTCAGCCATCGCATACCGATGCACACATTCGGATGTTAATGATCTCTAATAAGTATGGGAGAATGATAAACTGATGTGAAGTGTTTGAAGTACGTTAACTAATTATATACCAACAACATTCATTTGGATAATCTCAGGAATCGCCGCATTTTAAACTATTGATACAATACATATAGACAACATTTAAATTTTTGCCATGACAACATTGTTACATTGTTTTGTTTATATAGACATATGTATTATAATCATATTACCGCATTTTATGTATCCTATGTACCATGCGCTATGAATGAAAGTGTAAGTTTTTATCTATTTATTATTATGTGTATATTTGATATTCATATACAAAGAAATCAAAATGGCTCACAAAGTATCAACAATTGTAGTTGTACCATTAAGATATGGCAATACTGAGCATGACCTACGTTTACACTATTATGTACATACTAGTCTTACTCATCTCAATCACGTGTACATTACCATTGTTATTTATTATATTACCATAAAAATCATATAAAAATCAACCGTACAGAACATGTCAAGCTTTCATCTTCCACTTATCAGACAGTATTTGTGAAAACTTTGTATTTTTGGCTTGTGCATATACTATAAGCCGAAAAAGCATTTTCTGTCATCTAATGTATTATATTATAGGTTTTAAATGGCAAACGACAAAAGTCACTCCTACTTAAGAAAATGCACCAATTACTCCTTGTTTTGTAAGCAAACCATTAAGTGTGTGTAAGGATCTGTATAACATAATGATATTGAAGGGTACAACATCAAATGGACACGATAGTCTCATGTTAGTATGCTTTCATTGACTGTACACTGCATTTAAAACTGATTTGTAGACGAATCAGATACAGCTGAAGCCAGTATTATATTACAATTCTTTTAATGAAATTTCATTTCTTTGTTCTAATTTTGAAAGATGTGCCGCCAATGCCAGTGTAACCAATACTCATTATTTCATATTCCTTAATAATTTAATATTTTATTTTTAACAATGTTACGAAAAGTTTATCGTTTCCAAAAATGTCCAAATGGCAAGTTTTTATTTATCAAGCATGGATAAATAACAGCAGGGTAGTAGTGGCGACGTGAGTTTACTCAGAATGCCATTGATTAAAGGATTATACCTAGGCTAGTTTCGTTTTACATGCATAAAGCATAGCATTTCGCTATTGAAATCTTAACCTTCAAAACTTCCTCATATTGATCAATCAAGAAGGGGTTATATTTAGAGTCAATTTTCCGACATGTCGTGGTAGATTTCCTTGTTAGAAATCCACCCGGTATATCCGGAATGACTTAAAACGAAAATGGGAATTCCAAAATTGAAACTTTTTTGATTACCATACCATTTTTGTGTTGAATCCATTCGTTTCTATCGTTTCTACAGAGACTGTCTCGTGTTACGAAGATTACGTAGATTGTTATTTGTGCGTTTATATCCAATAGACAATCTTGTTACAACATATTATTTAGCCAATCACTGCCATGATACGAAACCTTTGACTTGAATGAATGACGTGAAATACCTAATGTCTGACTGGATGAATGAATTGAACGAATGAATGACCATTACAGATTATTTTTATGCACGTAGCACATCACGTCATTAAAGATTTTCACTTTTTCCAAATATATTATAATCTCATAAATGTATTAAATCTATTCATTGGTAAATGTTCATAATAAAACAAGTTCCGTTAAAGATGCTCCACCGCCGACAGAGTATAATTGGTATTCATCATTTGAACAATAATAGGTGTTTAATTGTGTATATATATGTCTAATTAACACACAATGTAATATAAAATAATTTATTTTGCTTTTGGTGCAAGCCGAATCAGTACTTCATTCCATACAGGATATAGTGCCACGGAATTTTTCGGGATGCAATTAATTATTTTTCATATTTTTAACTTGAAGTAAAATCAGAAGCTCAAACTTTTCAATGGTGGTAATGGTGCAAAGTAAGTAACTTTTGTAACGGAAGAAAAATACTAAATCGTCTGCTCCTGTTTTTGATAGTGAAAAAATAACCATTTGTCAGCGGTGGAGCATCTTTAAACATAATGTTGTATTTATTTAACTGATGTGTTTCCTGGCATTATTACGACAATATCATCCAATTTCGTATGTACAAGTTATAAGTTTATTTTGAACATTATTTTCGCAAATTGCAAATCTCCAATAAAAGAAAAAAATACCCGCGATCATGTCAGACATTGTGTGTTAAGTGACACCCCATAATACCGATAAGGGTGCAGCATTAGTGCACATGCACTTGGTTCCATTGTGTGGGCTCTAGGTATTTGATGAAGTGTTATGATAGGTACTTCCAAACATTATCAAGCCTTGGTGACACCCACGTGTCTAGAAGCGACTTTCACATGCGGTTTTTCTTGTTCATCACACCACCTACATAAGGTATACACAAATAAAACATGCTAATAGCTATATCAATGAATAACCAGATGTCAAAGTTCACGTTTTAAATGATTCGTTCTTTTGTTCAAAATGCATGTACTTTAACATAAAAAATCTCCAAAAATCACACATCAAAAATCTTTCACATTTAATATATTGTTGCTTGGCCTATCTTATGTTTAGTAATCTGTCGTCTTCATTTAACACTCAAGACGCTGTGAACTGTGCTAAAAACACTTCAAATATAAAACTATAATTACATTAAACTGTGTCCTCTCAAAATCAAGTGCGTAATGGATATGGGGCAGTCACTTCTTAATAGTTGTTATCATTGTGTGCATCATTGCATGTATCATCGTCGGTGACCCACGGATGATTACACTATGCTTCACTTGTCAGTGGTTCTCCGATGATGCGTATGCATTAACAGTATATTATTACAAAAATATATGGCATTGTACCTCTGGAAGCGAGCAGATGTTAATAAAATCGGCCCTTCAACAGCAGGTCATACAAATAAAACACATTGTATTATCATGGACAAAATATTATTAAAACGTGTTAGTATTGTAAACAATGAACGAGCTGTTTGTTTTGTTATAGTAACCAAGTGTTCGGCTAAACAATACTAAGGAGTTGGATGACCCCTGATTCCGTAGATGAGATCACCACCTGTGACTGTGTAAGCTTTAACTAAAACAGTAGCAGATGGGCAGTTACCAGTACTGAACCTGTCGTCTGCAGCTTTATCACGTAGATAGAATGCACCGCCATATAAAGTTGAATTCTAAAATATAGATAACATTACCAGAGTCAAAAAGCCGGTTATTTTAGTAGGTAAAAGAAGAAAGGCGACTTCTACATTTTCACTTTACGGCGACAAACATTTCGCAATCTTGCGAGAATTCAACCATTGCTTATATCTTTGTCACTATTTCAGTAATTATCCGAAAAATGGAGAAACTATCACATGAAATTGAGCGACTTTACGGTAACTTTTGTCACATTTATCTGTAAGACCGATTCCACGAATATAGAAATACCTTCTTTCCATGATATTTATCGATATTTGAACAAAGTCAACTTAGAGCAATGCAGCAGCTTTTATTAAGATTTAATATAACGATACTATTGAAGAATATCTAATCAAATTAAAGTTCAGACAATGAATTAATACGAAATGTAATTAGTCTCGAGACAGTGCGCATAAACAATGATCATGCAGTCAGATTAAATCGAGATAGTTCGACAAATACCCGTTCATCTGTTTAGCTGTAAACTTATGGAGGGTTGATATCATCAGTATCCACTTGTATCTTGATAAACACGGTATCCTCCATGAGGTAGGTCTTTGTTTCGAGCATTTTATGAGACACGAATACGGGACAGCCTGAGGCGGTGTTCATCTCGGTTTGTGGTCTTTTAAAGCTTTGACTAGCTGGGTCAGGTCTAAAACAATCCGATAGATTTTTTGTTCCCGTGTCCTGATCCAGGAGCATCATGGTCACCTTCTGTTCAAACGGCCATGGTAGGAGGGCGTCAAAGTCACCTCTCATCACCACAAAGAACAGCGACATGTGAGTCCCTTTCCCCATACCGTCACCATTTAGGTATACCCGAGCACACATCTTATAGCCGAACTGGCTTGTGTAAAATGGCTGACTGTACAATGAGAGGGTCTTACCATTTATAGCCTCACACTTCCTTCTTCTGTAATTCTGTATTCTCCACATTAACACTCCATTAAACGAAGCCGATTCATGTATCTGAAGTCGCAAGTCCAATTCTACAAAACGGACGTCAAGTAACCCGATTTTTCTCTCCTGATACTGTAGTTGGCTATCGATATTGCCTTCAATAAGAAATTCCAGCATGATTACTTTTATAACTATAAGACACATATCATATGTGTGTCCGTAAACATATAGGCAAGCGTCAGCGTGGTTTAAAAGCCCATCATCGAGCATATTTCGGGAAAAGATCAATCGCAAAGATTTTATTGAGTTCGATTGAGAGCTTTTTATGATGTACGACTAAACCTTGAAATTGCCCTCTTTCGGAATGAGACTCTTTATACCGAGATGTGAGTGAATCTTTTAGCAACCATTAGAACTAAATAGGTAGTTGTTAATATAACACAGATAAAAAGTACATACCTGCGGATAATCGTCTATCGCCGCCCTGCTCAAGTAGTCTCAGCCCATCTGAAATGGACGTTTGTAAATTTTGAAGACCCTGTATGTCTCTTTCATTTTTCTCTAGTACGTCTTTCCTCGCAGCATCCTCCAATCTTCGCTCTACGTAGATCATTCTCTCAGCTTGTTCAGCGGATTGTAACTTTAAACAGTAGATAAAATGAAAGTTAAAAAAATACGATACAGATCAGTAAAACGAGTTTATCACAATGCACTGAGATAATAATTGTATAATTGAAAAGACTAATTTCACGATACTGTGTAACTTAGTACGTATATCCGACGAGACGTGGAAATATAGCAATTAAATACCTTTATATTTTTTATCGTTTTTTTCGTGCCTTCCGCTTCCTTTCTTAAATCTTCCACCTCCCGAAGACTCCGGTTGACGGATTTCTGGAGACCGTGTTGTCTTTCATAGATATCCTAGAAAATCGATATAAGACATATCTTGTAATTCAGTCATTGATGAATTCTACGAGGCCTTCGCCTCTGGGTCGCAAGTTCGAGTCCCAGGTGGGCAATTTCCAGGAAGTGACCACGGGTCAGTGGTTTTTCTCCGGATAATCCACCTTTCCTCCACCTTTCACGTTCTTTTAAAAATGAGCCTGGCTGTTAAAAGGACGTTGAACTAATCAAACCCAACCAAAATTTAAAATCTTTGTATTTCTAAACTGACCCTTCTTCCACCCATCCATCCATAGATTTGGCTTGTATCTCAGGGGATTTTAATTTAAACGACCCCGGGGATTTCATTTAAAAACAAGAGCTGTTGGAGAACAGCAAAGCTCGCCTATTCAGAAGAAGTTGATGTTCAAGTATTTAATATCTAAAAATATCAAGCAGTGCCCTCAGTCTATATTATTTTGCCTCCAACAGAAGGTGAAATGTCTTCTTTTGCAGTATAAAATTTATGATGACTTAAGCTTAAACAATAGACAAAATAGAAACTTGCTCAAAAACTTTAACATGGAAATATGACAAATTAACAGACTCAAAAAACCCCTAACAATAGACAAAATAGAAACTTGCTCAAAAACTTTAACATGGAAATATGACAAATTAACAGACTCAAAAAACCCCTAAAGGGCCCCAAATTGGTTGTATTATCACGTTCAGCATCCATACACATTCGGAAAATAAAATCATAAACATTTATGATGACTTAAGCTTAAACAATTGACGAAACAGAAACTTGCTCAAAAACTTTAACGTGAAATGGGACGCCAACGCTGACGCCGACGCCGACGCCTGGGTGACAACATTAGCTCCCCCTATTCTTCGAATAGGCGAGCTAACTAGTGACTTCCAACTAACTAACTTACATATACGACCAGAATACGCAACCAACACAATAGGGGTAAGGTTTACAATGTCATCAACATCAAGCACAGCGTGCGTGTTTTTATTTCGTTTGTGTTATTCTGTCGGTTTTTCAATTCAAATAAGAATAATTTTGTAAAACCTATCTATTCCTTTCGAATTTATTTTAATCAAAACTACACAACAAAATTAAGATGACGAAGTTCGCTTACTTGTAGCTCCCTATGGATCGCCATACTTTGAAGGTCAGTACTGGCTGTATATACAGTGGTCAGCTGTAAGTGTTGGTCAAGTGATTCACCTTCATGTTTCCTCACAGCTTCCATAGATCCCTGCCACGAGATTCTAGATGATTTATGTGTGATTATAATACATTTGTACGTTAATTTGCGTTTCCATACCATTTTTTTTATTCCTTTAAGTTGCTGTCATAGTCTAATTGTGCATTGTCAGAGTCGTATCAACTTGGCGACCTCGAATCACAGTTGATTTTTTGTTTTTTTTATGTTTCAAAGAAATAAATGTGAGAAATTGTTACACTGTACAATTACGAATAACTACGTATTATATTCCACACCTTAAATTAGAAGTGTTGAATTATCATGCCTAACTTTATTCAAATCATACTTACTGAAAAACCACATCCCATATTCGAAAATTTACAATGAGATTGTCTTTGGGGGCATTCTTGTTCATGATCCTTCAGCTAAAATCCAAAATGATAAAACCTATATGATATGCAGTTTCATTATATATCACCACTACACGCAAATTGTCGCGTTTCTACATCAATTTACATAATATCATTTAATTGTGTATATGGATGTTTACAGTATATTCCAATGTATAAACAAGAGGCCCAGAGGGCCTGTATCGCTCACCTGGTTTGTAATGCCAACTACTGTTGTGAATACAGGTTCATTGTTTCTTTTCTGAAGGAATTTCAATATTTACCTCTAATTCCCCTATTGGGCCCCGCCCTGGCTTCTGCCCCAAGGGGCCCTAAGGGGTCAGAGACAAAATGTATACAAGTTCTGTTCCCCTTCCCCCAAGGGTGTTTCTGGCCAAATTTGGTTACAATCCATGTAGAACTCTAGGACAAGTAGCGATTTATAGGATTAACCTCTATTTCCCCTATTTCGCCCCGCCCCTCCTGCCCCCGGGGCGTCAGAGCCAAAATTTATACAAGTTCTGTTCCCCTTCCCCCAAGGATGTTTGTGGCCAAATTTGGTTACAATCCATGCAGAACTCTAGGACAAGTAGCGATTTATAGGATTAACCTCTATTTCCACTATTGAGCCCCGCCCCTCCTGCCCCCGGGGCGTCAGAGCCAAAATTTATACAAGTTCCGTTCCCCTTCCCCCAACGATGTTTCTGGTCAAATTTGGTTACAATCCATGCAGAACTCTAGGACAAGTAGCGAATTATAAGATTTACCTCTCTTTCCCCTATTGGGCCCCGCCCCTCCTGCCCCCGGGGCGTCAGAGCCAAAATTTATACAAGTTCTGTTCCCCTTCCCCCAAGGATGTTTCTGGCCAAATTTGGTTACAATCCATGCAGAACTCTAGGACAAGTAGCGATTTATAGGATTTAACTCTATTTCCCCTATTGGGCCCCGCCCCTCCTGCCCCCGGGGGGTCAGAGCCAAAATTTATACAAGTTCTGTTCCCCTTCCCCCAAGGATGTTTCTGGCCAAATTTGGTTACAATCCATGCAGAACTCTAGGACAAGTAGCGATTTATAAGATTTACCTCTATTTCCCCTATTTCGCCCCGCCCCTCCTGCCCCCGGGGCGTCAGAGCCAAAATTTCTACAAGTTCTGTTCCCCTTCCCCAAAGGATGTTTCTGGCCAAATTTGGTTACAATCCATGCAGAACTCTAGAACAATTAGCGAATTATAAGATTTACCTCTATTTCCCCAATTGGGCCCGCCCCTCCTGCCCCCGGGGGGTCAGAGCCAAAATTTATACAAGTTCTGTTCCCCTTCCCCCAAGGATGTTTCTGTCCAAATTTGGTTACAATCCATGCAGAACTCTAGGACAAGTAGCGAATTATAAGATTTACCTCTATTTCCCCTATTGGGCCCCGCCCCTCCTGCCCCCGGGGGGTTAGAGCCAAAATTTATACAAGTTCTGTTCCCCTTCCCCCCAAGGATGTTTCTGGCCAAATTTGGTCACAATCCATGCAGAACTCTAGGACAAGTAGCAATTTATAGGATTTACCTCTATTTCCCCTATTGGGCCCCGCCCCTCCTGCCCCCGGGGGGTCAGAGCCAAAATTTATACAAGTTCTGTTCCCCTTCCCCCAAGGATGTTTCTGGCCAAATTTGGCCACAATCCATGCAGAACTCTAGGACAAGTAGCAATTTATAGGATTTACCTCTATTTCCCCTATTGGGCCCCGCCCCTCCTGCCCCCGGGGGGTCAGAGCTAAAATTTATACAAGTTCTGTTCCCCTTCCCCCAAGGATGTTTCTGGCCAAATTTGGTTACAATCCATCCAGAAATCTATGACTAGTAGCGATTTAAAGGAAATGTTGACGGACGGACGGACGACGGACGGACGACGGACGACGGACGACGGACGGACGACGGGACGACGGACGACGCACCATGACATAAGCTCACCGGCCCTTCGGGCCAGGTGAGCTAAAAAGGCTGGTTTTGATTGAATTGATAACTTATATTAGCATTTTCGTTGATTTAAAAGCACGTACATAGAAAACACAGGGACAAAATGTTAACGTTTTTCACTGTCTAGCTTAAATGGTGAGTTTTCAAGTCTGGTCTTTTAACACTAATTTTGAAGAATGTCATCTCACACAACTGCGAATTGAACATTAAATATAAAGACATTGATCAAAGGGGTCATACAAATTGCACTCTTGATTGTCTTCCCATACCAAAAACCAAACTTGAAAAAAAAAATCTTTTACATTTCACATGAACACGTATTGCCCATCACGTTATTTATTTGAATCTAATGCTACCTACATCTTAACTAGCATAAACCTCACTATGAGATTGTTCTAAAAGAAGTTTTCCAAGATTCGGTTTCCTTCTGTGGTTCTTATTCTATGTTTGGCCAGCATAGAGAGACATCCTGACAGAAGTTTGGAATGATCCAATATCAACATTTGACTTGACAATGCTGACAATATTTGGATGAATTAATATTCCGACATTTTAATTCTGTATATCTATAACACAGGAATAAATATACACTTACATCTTCCCTCCGTAGGTTGGTAGCTCCGCAATCATTCGGACAGGCAATGGGATATTTTCTACACCGAAAGGATTCGTGATCCTAAATATAGATACATTGTGAAGAATCACTGTCATATATTTAATCAAAACAAGTTTAATAACCTCAAAATCACAGAAAAATATACTTTAAAACATCGACCTTTTTATAGATTTCATATCAACTTTTTATTTATAACCAATACTTCGACTGAAGAAGTGGATCAAAATAGTATGTTTACTTGTGTTTGATTGAAGATCGTTTCCTCCTGACAGTATGCACAGAGTATGTTTCTATACTGACATTGCTGCAGATGGTCCTCCAGGTTCTGTCTAGTTGTACATACATCACACCCGTTAGTCACAAAGCTACACTGTACCGCTTTGTAGTCACACCGTAAATCATGTCCCTGGTAACACAATACTAGTATCATCAGTATTTAACAAATACATAACAAACATACGCAAAATATAAATAAAAGATAATATATTTCTATGAACACCTCTTAAAATTCCGAACGGTTTAGGAACCAGTGTTCCAGGAGTGTCAGCGTCTTGAAAACTAGGTCAAATCTGTGTTCATTTAGTAATCATATGATGTCAACACATTTAATAACTTCACTAATTCATAGCTTTAACAGTAAATTAGTTTATTTATGGCCAAAGTAAAACTCTACAGAAATCTTACATCAGTTTCATCTTTCAACATGATATAAACAATTTATAACCTTATCAAATCTAAGCTACCTCTAGTTGCTTCCATTGCATTGTCTCCTTACAACCTCGATCTTTATTGGAGCAGTAAACAAGAAGTGTGGCGATTTCACGTCTGGCGCATGGATCCCGAAAAACCTGGAGAACAACCATCGAGGATGGAGATATGGCGTACAAGATAACAAACAATAATCATATTTAAAATGTGAGTTAATCTTTAATCCGTCACCTCCAATAATTATCTATAGATATAGCAGTATCAGGGCGATGACCTACCGATAAAATGAGTATTATTTATAAAACTGAGTATTATCTGTTACTCAGATATTAATAATGAGGTATTAGGATACAAAATGGTAAGTTTAATCGAAAAAATAAATGTCTGTGTCAGCAGTTCATTGGAGATGGTGATTATATGTTTTTAGTTGAGATTGCTTTACAATATGGCGGATTTTCTCAGAAATAGGTCTCAGATTATACCTTTAATAGATCGACATATACCTGAATCTGCGGTATATTATGTCTACTATCCAATATTAATATGTTTGAGTGAGATAAAACTTCAACGCCAACATTAAAAGAGCCGGACTATCACAAATATGGCGTAAGAATACATAATTAATGTAATAAATCCACCTCTTCTTTGGTAAGATAAGGCACACATGTGTCATCGTTACTAGGGCATCGCCATGGCGGCGGCTCTTCAAATATCCCGAAAGCGCACACCTCACACAGTCTGTGGCCACAAAGAGTCTGCACCGCGTCTCGAAGAACATCTCTGAGAAAAAAGTTGATCGAAATGTATCTCGCATAGTTATCATTGTTTTTCTACTTGACGCGAGACTCCGTGAGAATGATAAAATCATTTTTTTTGTCTATTTTTGAAAAATTTAAAGTTTAAAGTTTAAAAGTTCTGTTGCAATTTGATTGGGTTACGAATGATCCCTGGTAACAATGACACATGCGTGTCTAATCTTACCAAAGAAAAGGCGTAATTACCAGATTAAAATGGGTTTTTTTTACGCTCGCCCTATAACCAGTCAGGGTAATTTATGTACAAGCCAATGGAAATGAAAGAAAATCGGAGTACCAAAATATAAACCAGTTTCCTGTGTAAATGCTCATTAAAACCCAAAGTTAAAGGGCTAGTGGTAAAATGTAGAAGAGACAGCATATGTTTTTGAATATGATTATATGATATAATATTACTCGAATACAATTCATACCTGCATGCGATGCATCTATAATTTGTATCCAAATTTACAAAGAATGGATGCCCTGGAGGTGTCTGTTGCATGGAAAGCGAGACAAACTCATGGGACTCGGCCATTTCTGAAACGAAATATTATTACTGTTTCGTTAATTATTAATTGATTGATTGATAGATTGGTCTGACAGTAAATCTAAAATTTGTAGTACACTGCCTGAGTGGGCACATCTGTACATTGTTTTTTTTATCAAATGAATTAATTGATTTTATATGAAAAGGAGAAGAAAAAACTTCCTACCGATATATTTTAAATGGTAAAGAACGTGTCGTGAGGATCAATGCTAGAGATGTTAAAAGCAATGTTTAATATTATAATTGGTGAAGGAACTGTAGACAAAACCCATATCTCGATATTTTATAGTTGTTGCTACTGGGAAGAAACTATTCCTAAAGTTTCGAATGAAACAGGTTATTTTATGAAATAAATGAAAAAACCGAAAAGTCAATTCCAGTCGCTCCAAAACCTGGTACGTTAACATATGGGAGAAATACCAATGACTAATTACTGTTTACTCGTACCACTATCACAGCTATACCGCTATTGGCTGAAAATGACGTAAAGGGGACAGTTTTCCAGTGAATAAAACATACGATGAACAATGATAGAGTAAATATAGGTTAAAAAGGAATCCTTCTTTTTCTATAAATAGATAAATAGGAAATGTTTAGTCAGCACACTAGACTACTTCCCACGCATACCTGGATCTAGGTCCATAGCTAGGTCAATCTAGGACTGGGTACACAAACAGAGACGCTCAGTTTACACAAATCACGATCTCATGTTTCAGTTAATAAGTGTCCAAAGACGAATTAAAGGCTTTTGTTTTCTTAGAAATAAGGTCATAATTAATGTAATTATATACTAATTCACACAAACGTCCCATGCGATACCTTTGTCTACAGCGGTAAAATGAAACAAGAGAAATATGATATCATTAGTATTTTAGTAAAACTGATTTTTTTTTACTATCTTGTCTCATTGAAATATAAAGACAAACATAAGGAGACTAATTTACATGATACATACGATTTTAATTTTTTAGAAATGTGTAGCTTTAAAACAATGATAGGTACATATAGGACATATATAATTTATGTAATTATTTATAAAATTATATAATTATCATTTTATTTATAGTATTCTAAGATTATACTTTTCTAATCACAAATTACAACATCATCTCTAAGAATTTGCTTGATTTTAAATACCATTAATTCACAAAAAACTTCCTTGTATTTCGTCTCTGTTAAATGATTTTTTTGTACAAAGGAATGGTCATAATATGTTACGTTAACTTATGGAAATACCCTACCCTGTGAAGGTATTTGATGATCATGAATTTCGTATATTCTATTTGGCCATTCCTAGTAACAATAGATAAATTCAGCTGCGGTGGTCATATGTTTTAAAAAAGCAGAAATTTCCCTAACCAATATTTGTAATGCTTATTATTGCTAAATCGAAAATAACGGTTTGGGTCAACGAATATACAACTACAAAATTTAAGAAAAACCATTACATAACCAAAACCGATAGCGAAATAGAAACATGGAAAACATATATTGTCAATGTTGTATCGCAAGAATAGGGGTTTTCTGAATACATTGTCATTGATATTGTGAATGGAAAAATACAGTATTTATGGCATATAAATAAATCATTAGAGAACAAAAACAGATACCCATATTGTAAGGTTAATAATGTCAAAATGTGGAAATATTGGGCACCTATCGGGCACGACCCAGTTAACTAGACCGAATCATCGGTCTCTTAAGCCATTTTAAATTTTGTTTATATATATATATAATCAGTATATCCATAATTTTAAGAGGCAGATGATTCGGTCTAGTGATTACCATGATAGGCATGTGAAACGTGATGTTTTATTCACGAGTTGTCAACGGCCAATGGGATATTTACGGAAGGGAATTCCTAATTTGAAATGAAATAACATTAATGGTAACCCGGCCTTTATAGTTATATAATTTAACACGAAAAGCACAGACTCTATCAGAACAATCACGTTTTCTGAAAGCTCTGATATTCAGAGAATGGAGTAGGTCATGTTTATATGTAACCTATACCAAACCAGGTATGAACAATTTTCAGAACTACAGAAATCGAAAAAATAATTTTACCAAGCAAAATACAGTGAATACTATGATGCGATGTGGTTGACAAATTTAACACAATATTAATTGACGCTGATAGCAGATGCTTGTTTTTTTTTATTTCTCTAAGTGTTCATATAGAACAAAAACAAAAAATCGCCTCCCAAAATGACGATTCCTTGAATGACAACAATTACATTTAGACAGAAATTTCTTTTGTATTTTGTCATCACACTATGACCTAATATCAAAAATACAAAGTAATATAAGAATGAACTGTTAATTATTAAAAAAAACTACTGTATGTTGGATGAGTAACTGTTTTATGAAAGTTATAGCGATTTCTATCAATGTTTTCAGAAACCAGCTGTGTGTCATTTAAACGTAAAATGTTTCAGTGACGTGTTTTACTATACATTCTACTGATATCAATAGCTTCATTAGCATCACAAACCACATTCTGTAGCACAGTGCATCGCCATCTACATAATGAAAACAACGGAGTACAGAGTCATGCATACACGTAGGATAATACGTGATTTTCATTGAAGACATACTTGTGTGTTTACTTTCAATTTGGAAGCAATCTGAGATATGTGTATTTTTTTATCCTATTCATCGTCCAAAATGAATAGAATTAACTGTAAAGGAAAAAAAAAGAAATCTTCCCACAACTAATACTTTAGTAATCATTATGACTGGTTTATTAAGCTGGGGCGCCCCAAATCACTGGATTGTAGATAGATATAATTGATTGTTATCATGAAGATGATGCCCCTTCACATTATTCGTGGTTATCTACGACCCCTGGTCACAGACTCCACCCCCGCGTGTTCTCTCCCTCTGGTAATTGGAAAGACCTAGGATTATACCGCTGTGAAGTGCTCCATGAAGTATACGAAAGTTTCGTTTTATCGGAGGGAGACATCGTATGATGACACCACTTGTGATTGAATCACGTGTACATTTTTAACACACGTTTACATCTATTGAATGAAATAGTTTGTCTGATCACAATTATAGTTAACATTTACAAAACACAAATATATTTATTACCATGCTGCTGAGAGCTAAGCAGTAGCAGAAACTACCACTTTTATAAACTAGATTGTGTGTCTGTGTGTCTTGGCCAGAGATATAACCCTGTGCTTTTCCTCAAAGGGACGAGCGCTCAACTCAAGACCACAAGTGAAATGGTATAGACAGCATAATTGGAATGTTTGAAACAAGTCGATCGTGATAAAAAAAAAACTACACCTTCTCTTTATTTTTATTATTTACATAATACTAGCATGCGCAATTTTTGAAATTTAAGATCGCAAAACGTTGTGGAAGCAAAAGGAGACGTGTGCCCCATCCACTCAAAAGGTGAGGCGTCAATTGTAGAGTCATTTAGTTCAGATTATATAGTGTAAAACATGACAAAACTGTAAAACATACTTGAGTATGAAGATACAATAATTTTACTTGGATCAACACTTTAAGGTTCATAGAGTGCCATACATCCCTCGAATCATTAAGACACAGTCGTGACTGTAAATATGTTAAACGCATATAACAATAAATCCCAAATACACTAGCACTTGTGTCTTTTAAAACCTATATCAATTGACATGTCATTTTCATTCTATTGTTCGTCATTTTAAACCTTTGAACAATACTTTGTTAGTAAATATAACTAATTTAGCATACAAATGTATCCATCTAAGTCTTTATACAAAACATAATACAAGTATTTCATTCTAATTAGTTCACATTAACTTCCTTATATTTTGACCAGGTGACGACAAAAATACCCAACTAACTTAAAATTATTTTTATATTCTTTTTAGTCATTGACTTTTCCATGCTGAAACAGTTTACTTGACAAAGCGGAAAGGAATATATAAAATAATCCAAAAATGTAAAAACAAATACCTATATTGAAATATGTATGATGTACATAAAATCGTAATGTACTTATGAAGGGTTGGTGTCAGGATTACAACTATATCAACTTGATTTTAAATACGCTAGCTGTAAACAGACGATGTAACGACATAGTTTTTATGTAACCCCCGAAAGCTAAAATAAATAAATATCTATATTATTGAAGAGATGAAAATGACCGTTTTTAGCAAAATTAAAGTTTATACGCGATGACGTGCATCTAAAAAACAACAGACCATAATGAATGATTACGTGTACTCTGTATTCAATAAATGTAACTCATGTTTATGCATATATATATCAAACACGGAAATATTTTCAGACCTGCAATAAAAACCAGGAATAATTGGTTTTCCCTGACTACGATTTCGGGTGAATAGCGTGGAAAATTGGACCAACTCTTACAGCATGTGATTGACATTGGGTTTTTCTTCTTCTTTCTTATTTTTTTTCTATTTGGTGTGAATATCTCGTGCCTGTAAAGTTTTAAACTATATTGAATATTGATAATGCTCATAAGATAAAATACCAATATTGTTCAATAACTGAGCTTTCGAATCAATTCAATTTTCTTACAGAAAAACAGTTATTAGAAAATACTGGTCAGTGTATAAATGGCGACCGTAAAGGATGAAATAGCTGTACGACATTGCCTTATTAATATACAATTGATTATGAACAGTGACAATAAAACAGTGCCCAGTGACACTAGATACAGAAGATACACATCAACGGATGTCCTGACCCAAGCCATGGGAAACTGCATGCATAAATGTCTCAATTTAAAATAGATTTATTTCGTTCGAGATAAATATAGAGGGAACAAATTAATACCTATGAGTTTCATCAGTAGTGTCGTGTATCCAAAATCACTGGCTTCATCTCAAAATAAATACACTTTCTTTAACATAGTTGTAAGATACAACTGGAGATAACTATACAGTGGACATTTTAAACCCGTTCAAGATTACCGATGCTCGTCAATAACCCCGCCCACCCCTCTCACACCCCCATCCCCGCCTCCGATGTCATTGCATCTAACCCTAGAATGATACCAATGCATTCCATTGCTTTTGTGGTTGATAAAGCCAATTACAAGTGGCCCCTGAGGAGTTCTAGAGTTTTATCCCGTAGACTGTGAAGGGGATATTAGCTGATAAAAACAATTGAGGTTTGATCCTACCCCTGTTATCTTTACAAGTATCTAATGCGCAAAATTATCAACCGTACACAGTTTTCATCGTCTTCTTTATGCTTGACATGAATGACGTGAAGCAGTCATACACTGAACAAAAGATAATGACTGATTACGATTATGTTTGGATCAGTAACTGAAAAAAACACACACACAAAAATAAAATAAAATAAAACTGATAACAACGACAACATTGTCTGCTGTAAAAACGACAATACACACTCGGAATGTACATAACTACACGGATTTAACTATAGAAAATTATGAAGATTGAATTAGAAAAAAAATATCGAGTAAATTTTATGGAAAGGCATTATAGTTTTTGGGAACTTCGTAATAAAATAAACACAGAAATAGTATCATTAACACCCCCAGCCCAAACTTACCTCCAGTTTAATTACAGAAGTCTTGACTAATGTCAAATGTGTATCATAAAAGTGACAATAAATACCCCAATACACCAAAGGAATAGTAGCAAACAATGCCAG
Source organism: Argopecten irradians (assembly GCF_041381155.1). Lineage (NCBI taxonomy): Eukaryota > Metazoa > Mollusca > Bivalvia > Pectinida > Pectinidae > Argopecten > Argopecten irradians. The sequence goes on from NC_091136.1 coordinate 38,691,611, forward strand.
TCAAATAACTTAATATCTACACAAGGTTAGTCACTGTGAACTCTGATAACTGCCTAATCACATCAATGATTAATTCTAATGAAGAAAATATTTTATATATTGCCATAACAATATCGAGTTTTTTCTACGGGTCTCAGCGATTACAAAAGATCGTTGTCGCCCTTTTTCAAACGTTTTATACTTTAATTAATAAGAATTATTATGTAGTTCAGAATTTAGTCTCAGAAATGCTCATGCTTTCATGATTTTGTATCGAAGGAAATGTGTACTTTTTGTCACTGGTAAGCGATCATTTCAATTGTTTCCAAAATATATTAAAAAAGACCCGCTTCGTTTACATCAGTATCTTGCCCATTGAAAACTTCATTTAAAAGTGATATTTGATTAAAAAACATTTTAAAGACGTAAACTTTCCTCTTAGCAATCTACTAAAAATGTGAAGTAAGCAATAAATGCACTTAACACGTTTGTTGTACACAATGGCATATTATAAAAATATATTGAAGATAATTAAACCTTTACGAAACAGATTACAAATGTGTACTTTTTATCATTGATTTTGGTAAGTGATCACTTCAGTTATTCCCTAAACATATCTAACAATATAACACATCACTTCATAATAAGTATTATAGGTCCATAGAGAACTTCATTTAGAAGGGTTGCTTGCTTTAAAACCTTCCTTTTAGTAATTTACTTAGTGAATAGATTTCAAATCTTAAATGAGCACTTGACATATCTACACAATGACATATTATCAATTATATTGAAGATTATTAAAACGGATGATACAATTACGCTTAATTCAAAACAGAAACACTACAATGGTACTCACTGTGCTGAATAAAGCAATTAAGCTTCGACTAGTTTTTGTACCTAATTTATTAACAAATAGAAAATTAAGAGACATTTATCTACAAACATAATTAAATGTATTGCCATGTTGATTGTATGCTGAAAACTGATACAGCAACTGTAGTTGTTTCCTAAATACTGAGATATATATAGATAATTTTTATGCTAATGAAGATTATTATCAATTAGTGTTAAGATTACTAATTAACTTACATGGCAAGTAGTCGGTTCTCCACTTCTACTAACTAAAGAAACTTATGTTATTTTATCCTAATATCAGACATAGTGACCCACAAATCTATAACAAAAAATTCTCCGAAAAGATTGATCAGCACGAATAATATAGTAACGACACTTCCTGAAACCTAAATTTGGGAGCACGTAGATTTTCCAGGAACAATAATAGGCTAGGTTATATATTAATGCATCATTTACCTACATTGTGATATATATGTGTGTAGTTTTGTTTTAAAGTATGGAAAGGAAAAGAAAAAGGACATCTCTGACAAACTGATAAAAGTGTAATTGGTCATAAGGAAAAATTCTCACTGACATGAAAATAAAACCAATACTATTGTTGTTAACGTACTCCATTGCGGTTAAATATATATATCTAATACAGAAATGTAACTCAATGGACATAACATGGAATATAGCACTTATAAAAACACTATGAAATATTAGTTATAAATTGTTTACACTATCAACCGTACAATCGTCATATCGACAACATTCAGAATAGCTAGCTTTCAGATTAAGTTGGGAATACAGACGAAAACATCTATATACATAATGCGATATAAAAGACGACAAAGTCTCATTTTGGTATTGTTTGATCTGTTTCGGTCTATTGAACATGTGTTGGGGCGTTGCCCACGAAGATGCATCGATAGATAATAACGTGGTTACCGTCATGATCAGTTAAAACGAAACTAAGGCCGCTCCTTAGATGGTATTTTTACATAGCTGTAATACAATAGTTTGGAAATAACAGAATATCTGCTTAAATGAAGAATCAGTAGATCAAATATAGATCAATGTAATACCAAGGTGAAACAATTCATAATTATAACAGGTAAATAAAATAAAATACTAAAACATTTTTAATAAATTTTCAAATACATGTATATATAAACATAAATAGCATAAATATTAAAAACACATAATCATTTACAGTCTACATCCTAGGGTTTGAGAAGTTTTTGAAGTCTATTTCGGAACATGTCGAAAAAAATTGTCTAGGAATATCACATTTAACTTAATCGTTCAGAATATCCTAATATAAGAGCATGGAAAAGTCAAAGTTTCTTCTAGATTCAGCAATAGTATTACAGAAATCTTAAATTCAATTAATGTGTTTATGTGTGGTATAAAACATTCAAGTGTTTAAAGATATATATGTTGCTAATACTGGTTTAAACTGAATTAAAGCAACTTTGTCGTTTGGTCACCTGTCAAAACCTATTTGTATGAACACTTTTTTAATATATGTCTCGTTTACTTTTTGTCGTTTAACTTGACTTGCCTTTTAACATTTTGATTGGTGATTTAGTTATGTGTAAGTATTTTTTGTTTGAAACGAATAAAAAAGAAAGAATACCTTGACGAAATAGATTATTCTCATTTTGTTGGAAAAAAAATAATACAAGTGATTATTGTCGCCTTCTTCCGAAATAATTTTAAGATAATTTGACAATCAATGTGACTAACAACTTCCTAAATTATATACCATGGGCTGACTTAGTTACGTCACAAAACTTCCTCTTTTGTAAGAGGAAGATTTAGTTACTTCAAAGTCTATATTGATAACAATACAGCGAATGGGGTGACAGGTGACCCTGCAGTAATGGTAGCCAATAACAGCTTAACAAACATGTGTTGATACACAGGCAGCAACTCACGTCATTGGTAATCCCTAGGTCATACAAATGACCCCTAAATACCACACATATATATTAGTGTTTACAAGACCTAGCTTTCTAGGTCCGCTTTACTTGGGAGTGTTCGATTAAAAAAATCCACTTTCTCCAGAATTGTTATTTTTGTAAAAATATGTAATTGTTATAAAATTAGACCTTATGGAATTATCAGGTTTGCCTATATAAAGCATCACTGATGTTCAGAACCATTTAGAGTGGCAAGTTAACATCTGAAGAAAACAAGAGGTTATCTATAGCTTTTAAACCGACGAGAATCTCTACATGTTCATAACTTTAAAATAAACCGCTCGGCATTTCTCTGGAAGTGAATTTCATTGCTATCTTTAAATATGTCAGGGTTGTCCAATAATTTAAAAATCAATTTGGTTCACTTATTCCATGGTATGTTAAATTGCGTGGAACAATATATGGACATGTACCTTGCCCGATTAATATAGCTGGGGAATTCTGTGACTAGTTGGTCTATTTTTAGAAACAGGGGAATCCATACCAAGGTTAATATAACGCTCTCTCGATGGGAAAAGCCATTATAATATACTGTATATGTGCAAGACAAATCGATATGTGCGTCGCTGCAGTTTTACTGGTTTTACTTACGGTCCATTCCTCAGGTATTTGTATAAACATTTATCATTTTTATCATTTTATTTGATAATATATATAAGTATTACTTAATCGGAGATACCTACATATGGATGTACATGTACAGTAACTATATAGATCTATTAAACATGCAAGTATCTATTGCCTTGTGATAGAATATTTGGCTTTCACATGATTTAAAATCGTATGTATCAGTTGTATACATTAATGGTAAACATTAGGAGGCATAATGTTAATATAATTATTACAAGTTTTCGTTCAAGTTATGTCCAATTGACGAAATGGCAAAACACTTTCTCTTCGACGAAATAACTAATTGTCGTTTTGATAATTAATATATCACATCATAATGATAGCTCTTCATTATTTTTTGCACACCCTCATCAATCCAACATACTCCTGTCGTTCAAAAAACCTTTAAATTGACAATGCAAGTTAAAATGATTTCGTGTGGAAACATATACAATTATATTATATACTAATACCGGGTTGAAAAGTGCCCCGTTATCGGTCATGGTTTGAAATATGCATCCATAAGAAGGTGGATTATAAAGCTATTTCACGTCTTTTAAAGTGTAACGATCCAGGGATTGCAGTGTAGTTTCACAATATAAGTGTTATGACCCTTGGTTCAAAAGGGCTGGAATACTAAAGTTTCTTTAATACCATCAACATTTCATTCAGCCGATCGTTCATATGCTTTGACACACACATACTACATAATGTATATTAGTAACTGTTGGTAAACGTCTCCATAAGCAGAGCTAAGTTGGTAATGTCATTTTCCTAGCTAGCAAAGACATATATTGATGCACATAACAAATAATCTGTTATACAGTATTTTTTGTTTACGATCAATAAACACATATGTATACTGAAAACATTTTGTTATTGTCACTGTAATAATCGCCAAACTATCAGTTTAATTTCGAGTCTACAATTATAGAACGAAAAATTTAAGCAAAAAATTTATTTGTAAATTAACTTTGCTATAACTAGTGAGTATATTGAAATCCATGAAACGACCACGATGTGTTTCGCTGCGTAGATATGCATGCGTCATTATATTTTCATCTATATACACATACAAACAGGCAATTTCATCAGAAGCTATAGACCATCCTCTTTTTTACTACTTAGCACCTTAGTAATATTTGTGACACGGACCTCGATTATGTAAATACAAGTACAGAACGCTTCTTATGTAACAACATGGATTTAACATAAACATAACTAGTAAACAAGATTGGCAATGAAAGAATATGAAAAAATAGCAAACCTGGTTTAAGAGGGTGTATCGTTTTAATGTTCTGGGTTTACATTTCTAGCGATATTTCTTAGATAAAGAAGAGGAATTTTACTTAGATTTTCACATCGTGTGCATAAAACATATCAAAAGTTCAGTTATGAAAGTAAATGTCATCATTTTACTTTGATTCCGAGATACTAAAACAACATGGAAAACAGTAAAAATTTTCGTCAATTAATAGTAATCCCACATTCCGGTGATAGTGACGTCATATTTTGACTTGTTTTTTGACGTCACAATCACCGGAAGGTGAGACTTATCAATGGTTAATCGGACTTTACCCACGTCGTTTTGGTATCTTGAACCCCCATATTCCAATACTTGGCTTTGGTTTAATATTTTTATTTCAATTTGGACGACCTCATAAGTCTCGATATGTGATGTACGTGCCAAGTGTGTATTGTGCAGGCTGTGGTATGTTACCGGTAGTTATGATAATGTGTACTATTATGATCACTGGAACACTCCGATTCAGGAATATCGCGCTGTTGATTTATATTACTTATAGTAGTTATTCTTATTACTATTATTCTTTTCTTCTCCATATTTTAGCATCTTCGATGACTTGTCACCCTGAACACCAGCTGATGAGATGCGAGCTGACCAATGGGACCGTGGTCAGAGTTGATGACGCATCCTTCTGTTGTAACGGTCAAATTTTACCCCGGGAGGTTAATGGAAAGAAACAATGCTGTTGTGTCGATAGCATTAATATAAGTATGTCAATTAGATCAATAGATCCTGATAACAAAATTACATCGTATATATTAATGTTTTAACTAATTAAAAGAAAAAGTTAGTCAACTAAATACATAATATATTAATATGAAAAATAAATATTTTCTTTGAAGATAAAATGTCCTTTCACTGCCTAAATGCACCTGGAGTATAAGCCTATAAGCCTGGATATAGTCAGATAGTAAGATATACAGAAGATTAACACTAGTAATGTATCCAACATACGACTGGGTACCAGCGCATTTAGGAGGTAAATACGACATTTTAACTTCCTAGAAAACATGATAGACTGTATATATAATATTAGGTTTATTATCTTTTTCTATGGAATAAAAAAAAATCTTACATTCTTATCTTCGTCTGTTTGATACGATATATCAAACCTCGGACAGAAATGTCGTAATGTGGTGACCCTGTACAAAATATAAAGATTTCTAAAGGAGTTTTTATTCTATATAGTTTTTATTCGTAAAAAAATCTACAAAATGCATCTGTAAAAATAAATAATATTTTACATGAAAACAATAATAAGACTAAACTGACATTTCGTTTTCTTAATAGCAAGACAACAAGTTTACGACCCGAATGAGCACATATGCTGCTATGGAGGTACATTTCCAAAGGTGGACCACCTAGGACAAGAGCAAAGCTGCTGTGCTTCCAAACCATATGTCCCGTCCATGGGAAATCTTTGTTGCGTCCCTCAGCCCCACGGAAACCATGCGACTGCCCGTCTATATACCTATTTGGTTGGTAAGTAATCTCGCATTTCTTTTCTTGTAAGTTAAAATATTTTAGCTAGATCTAGATACATATGAATTTGACATCCATGAAAAATCTTAAACAAATTAACATGAGGAGATCGATAATCATTTTGTATAACAATGCTTGGCACACATCTGTGATAGTTCGACAGTAGCACACTGCAGATTTGTGATCAGTTTTATTTTTAAAGTATCAAGAATCAAGAAAAACTCGTCATCCTTCATGACTTCATCCTAAGTTGTCGACCTTCCAATGGCTTTTAAAAAAAGAAATGATAAGTTATGTGCTGTTTACAGAATCAACTTAACTAATCGTTGTAGTTTAAACAGAAGTTGTAAAACAGTGTGTAGAGGAAATTAAATCTAAATTGTTATTCAAAGGTTATACATAATATTTCTACTCAATCTATTTAAACTGCGTTTCTTCTGAATTTAATGCTCTAGAATTGAGAAAGGTGTTATGACAGGAATCAGAGTGAAGTCAGAAGTTCAAGTTTTAGACCCTGATTAAACTTGTGATCTTTTGTATACTAATATATCACTTCTTAGGTATACTTAAACATAACTTAGATACTAAGTGTCTATGCATCCGTCTTAACCTTATATTATTATTTATCGAAGTCATTTCCAAAATACTGTTGTTTCAAAGAGAGAAAATGCACTTACTTTTTAAAAAATACGTTTTTTTTATTTCAAGTGAAAAACACGTATATCAATCGGAAATACGACAAAAGTACAATCAATATTTGTTTTTTCCAACATGTCTTTAGGAGAAAATGCCCGTTGCTGTGGGAATCGGATATATAGTAAAAATACCTCAGTCTGCTGTACAGACGATTCCTACCAAGTCAGACTTTATCCTAAGGATTCCAGAAAGATATGCTGCCAAGAAGAATACATATCCACTGACACAGAGGAATGTGCTTGGGATGGAGCGACTGGACGAATGACCTCTAGGTCGAAGTTTACCAGACCCTGCGGAAATAGCAAGATCGATAACCGTGAAGAGCTCTGCTGTAACGGTCACCGACACCGTGTCGAAGGGCAGATTTCTGACTTTTCCTGTTGTGGAAATGAACTAATTAACCTCAATACACAACGTTGTTGTAATAACATCCACATAATGCCAGCAAATATGGAGTGCTGCGGATCCGAAACAAATGGTAAGTAGTGTTTAACTTAATACACAAACCCTTAGGCTTAGGGTCTAGAGTTTGGTAGCTTAAGAATCTTACATCCTCATCCTCAAGGGGATGGACAATTAATCTTAACGTCAAAATAATTATCTCTGGACATTAGGTAGTTTATTTTTCTATGAAGTTGTTCGCTTCGCGTTGACTATGTGCAAAACTGAGTTTACTAAAAGTAAACATCAACATTAGTTTGTTCATCCCGTCTTCTGATTTTCGTCAAAGGTATAGTTCAGAATTTCTTTTTTTGTTTGTTTCAGGATACAATCCCAGAACCCAACGCTGCTGTAATGGTGTCCCAAAGGTGATCTCGCAAGACTCTGATCAATGCTGTGGGGACATCGTCATAGACACGAACACTCAAAATTGCTGCAATGGACAAGCATACAACATATTACAGTATAAAATCTGTAGAGGCAAGTTTTAAATGGACAGAGGTTATTTTTATACAAGTTTGTCAACTTGATGATAGCATAGAATAGAACTATATAAATTGTATACTATTTAAAGCGGCGAAAATAACTATAACGGTCTTTACGTACTATGTGTGGCGTTGAGGCTACCAAAAGTAATGAAACTTGTCGTTTATCGAAGTTCCATTAACGCTTACATTATCTAGCAATCATCTGTCAGTTATAATCTTTTTGTTAATTGTTTTTCTTCTTTTCTCGTCAATGGCACAAATGACGAGTCTCAAAAGGAGAGGGGCATTTGATATTTTTTTCACTCATTTGGTCGCTTACTAAACAAACTCTGTCTCAAGATAACATCGGGTTCTGTTAAGTGCATCAAAGCAATATAACAACTTATATGGCAAAACAACATTCAGATGAAATTACATCCGGGTCATTAATAGACATAAAAAATATCGAAGATGACACACAGCTTTCCATTCAAAATAATTTTGCGTTTATCACTTTCAGACAATAACAACCATTGTAGTGCAGCCAGTATAACCGAAGAGTGTTGTGGATCAGAAGCACTGAACCATGACAACGTCTGCTGCAAAGCTGGAACTTCGTTTAACTACAGTAACTTTCAAAAGCCAAAGACAAGCAGCTCTCACAACAGATGTTGTACTAGTTACGCAAAGGGAAATACACACGCCATTCCTTACTCTGACCAGACAGAAGAATGTCATCGGGGACATACGCCAACTGTAACCCAGATACTCAACAAGCCAAGATGTGGGAAATTGTACTACGACAAGAACACTGATGTATGCTGTTTCAACAGGTTATACTCTAATGCAACACTCAACAGGCAAAGTTGTTGTGGACACAAAGTCTTCAATCTTGCAACGCAGAGCTGTTGTCACTGGAAAGTCTACAATTCTACAAGGTAGGTAGCAGTATGGTTTACAACACAAAGTTGTTATCTAAGTATACATGTACTTCAAACATAGAGTTGCGCAACGAAGGTGCGAAAAGGGAGATAATCTACATATCAATACTTTTAAGGCAATGTATGAATGATGCTGCAAAGGGAGATATTAAGTGTTTATTATTGTTGAAAATTTCTGATCTGCTAGCATCAACCCCACAAGTTGCAGAATTAGTGATAGGCATTTAATTTTCCGACAAGCACGCTTGTTTTTTTCTTTAATGTGTTCCCACTATGAGATGGAAGTATGAAAAGTAGCACTTGACATTTCAAATATCAATCATCTAAATTCTTCACTTTGGCAAATAATCGATATTTTAACGAAATGCATAGTAACAACAAACTCTTGTAAAATGTAATTTTATTCACATTTCAAGCTGCCCAGAAAAATTCTGCGGGAGAAGAATATATGATCCTTCTGTGAAAATATGCTGTGGTGGCAAAGTTCATCGTAAAATACCAGGAAAGAAATGTTGTGGGAAAAATACCTACGATCCACGTGAAGGGGCGTGCTGTGGTTCTAAAAAGTAAGTCAACGACTATCTTTTTCCCTCATAAACCATCATGGCCTGTTTACAGTAATGTCGCATCCAACAACGCATAAAAAAAATTATGATGCAACTCATAACAGAGGTTTAAATACGTATAAAGATTAAAACACCATTTTCATAGAATAGTTATATTTATTCTCTAAAGATAACTGTGAAATCTTCTGGGTGTCAAGTTGTCCGTACATTACAAATGCAGTAAGTTTAATCTCAAAACGACATTATGCCTTCAGCGTCAATATGTAACTATACCAGAAAGTTGTTATCTTATTCTAGAGAGTGGGATTTAATATGGGTAACATCTGAATGTAGATACAAAATTATCAACAATATCACTTTCTTTCAGATGCCGAAAACCGGAACACCCTATATGTGAATGGCTATGTGAACAGGATGAGAAGAAAATTAGACATAAAATCAGGACTGAAAAAATCGATATATGCAAAACTAATGGTGAGTATAGTTGAAAATCTCATTTTCTCCTGATCAAGAACAATTATTTAAGCATACACCTTCAAAACTGTTTTCATATCTTTATATGAAACACGGGCGATAGGAAATCGCGAGACGCCCTAAGAATCAAATAGAAGTCCTAGGAAAGCTTTTAAATGTTTACGATTGTCTACAATGATGTCGATACTATTCAATATTTCATACATCATACTAGTGCTGAGGTCATAACATGAAATTATTAACCTGTCAGAAAAATTATAAAGTCATTGAGTGTTTTTTCCTGTTTTGCTTTCAGTTTACGTTGCCAGAGTGGGTAAGAAAAACAGTATAGGAGGGGATACAAGACTAGAACTCAAAGGCAGAAAAACAAGACTGTTCAACGAAAACCAAACGCCATTCAAAGTTAAGAAACTGTTTCATCATACGTGTGTCTGTGATAAAAAGCCTAGAAAGGAATCTCGACGCAAAATCTTGGTGATTACAGACAAGTCTATACGAGACAGAAGAGTAAATTTAAGTGACGAAGATTACATTCTACCTTTCACCAACAAAATTAAAAAGACTCTGACGAGATATTGGGGGGAAAGGTGTAATACTCCAACTAGTCTAGTTACAGCTGAGGTGGTTGACGAAATTTTTGATTTTATCAAGAAGAAAATTGAGAAACAACAACATTCAAAATTTTATGATAATTAAATATTTGGACCTTTGATTTTTATAGTAGATTAATTAGAGATAATAGTTAATTAATTGAAAAACGTTTTTTATCAATGATTTTCCAATTTCTTTTTTTTTGAATAATAATAATCAACTGAACTGAATTACATGTTTTATCAATCAAATATTATACCTTTAATTAAAAAATAATGTTTTTCAATGCATTTTTCCTGATTAACAATAACAATACTAATTCTTAAAACAAGAAATAGAATCTCGACCGCAACAAAATATTGAATCAGCTTTGAAATGATGGCAGCTTTAAACATTAGCTCAAACATTAATGTTATTACAATAGGGCAAATTTTAGTGAGTTTCTGTTCCATGTGCCAATGCTGTTCTAAGCAATAACACTAACAGTATTATTAAGAAACTACCACTGATATTGACAATACTGTTTTGGAGGATCACTTCGTTCTTTCGGCATAGTGGTATGACATTTCTCTTTTGGTTTTACTTTTGTCTTTCATCAGTTTACGTGTTTATATCCAAGTCAATGAGTGAGTTAAATATTGACTTGTTTTGTAAATGTTCTAGCATGGGGAAAAGAGTTTAAAAGTTCACATTTGTCAATGGCCACTATTGAAAGGTTAATTGGTTTGCAATTTGTATATTTTCGAAAAACTCCTCTACAAATACATTTGACTCAGAAGTCGTGGGTTTTAGCATGTTTGAATGTTTTCATAAATTCATCATCAAACAATATTTTCATAATCAAACAAAATGCATTTATGATTTTAGAAACCATGACTTGACGAGTCTTTTGATAATTAGCACAGTCGTCTGCCCCTGCAAACACGCTCTCAGTACGATGTCATTGAGGTTTATATGAAAATCCAGCTGTTTTATCTGTCGTAAATCAAACAGTAACCTTTACCAACAAATGACATCACAATCAACACAGGCTCACAAGAGTAGATAAGTCTATCCACCCAAACTTTTACTGATTTAATACCTGTATTGATATTTAATCATTTTTGATCGTATAACCATATTTATACAATAGAAAAATTATCATTATTTATTTATTATTTGTTTGGAAACAAAAATCCACTTTTTAATTCATTTCTGTGTTTTTAGTTCTTATCATGTTAAACATGAATCAAGTTTTTTTTTATATATATATTTTTTAAATAATACATTTTGTTGTTGTTATTTTCAACTTTCAAAGTTAAAAAAAAATATGTGAAAACAGTAAAACATGTAAAATTTTAATGTTTAGCATAAAATGCATGTTTCAATTATAATTGTGATTAGAACACACTTTCTGATTGGTTTTAATTTAGAAAGTAATTTTCCCTTTGGTTAAACTGGGTTGATTTCTTTTTTCAGAGAAAAAATGCAAAAGTCATTAAAATTTCACAATGCAAACCTCAATACTTGATGAAAGAATTACTCAGTAAAACCTTTTATAAAGATATGCTCAATTAATTATACGTATCACTATATATTTATACTTTACAATTATATTTCTGGAATTCCTAGAATTTTGAAACACATTATGTAGTATTTCAATCCACACTTGATAAGACAAATATGTAATACATGTATAAGGTTAAATTATTGAATTTCTATTTTCTATTCTATGTATGCTTGTTAATGAAATACTAATGATATAATATTTATTGCTTTTAGTGTTTAGTACACAGCTTTATTCTAAATTCTATCTGTATTATTGGCTCTCAGACAAAACATTGATCTTTATCCCCAAACCTTGTTATTTAAAAGTTGTTGAAACCATGGTGACATTTCAAACTGTCAAAGTGAGGAATTGAGAGAAGTGTTTAATGATTGGCTTGGACTCACCAACTGTGAATTAACAGAGATTTTGAGATCATTAAATTTGATATATGAAGTTCAACGTTAATGTATTTTATCTAAAAAGATTTATTTATGCTAAAAATACACAAACACACATGAAGAGTGTAAATGTATAGATATCTTTTAAATATTAACATGTTTCATGTTTGAGTAATAAAACTTATATCAGCATGTCTCTGTCTTTTGTTATTCTTTGATGACAAAAACAAGGGAGCTCAGTTGTTCCTTTTAATCCTTCCTCCACAAGCCTAAGGACCCTGATTGTTAATAGCATGTTAAAACTGAACAAAACAATCCTTCCTACACAAGCCTAGGGACCCTGATTGTTTATAGCATGTTAAAACTCAACAAAACAATCCTTCCTACACAAGCCTAGGGACCCTGATTGTTAATAGCATGTTAAAACTCAACAAAACAATCCTTCCTACACAAGCCTAAGGACCCTGATTGTTAATAGCATGTTAAAACTGAACAAAACAATCCTTCCTACACAAGCCTAAGGACCCTGATTGTTTATAGCATGTTAAAACTCAACAAAACAATCCTTCCTACACAAGCCTAGGGACCCTGATTGTTTATAGCATGTTAAAACTCAACAAAACAATCCTTCCTCCACAAGCCTAAGGACCCTGATTGTTAATAGCATGTTAAAACTGAACAAAACAATCCTTCCTACACAAGCCTAAGGACCCTGATTGTTTATAGCATGTTAAAACTCAACAAAACAATCCTTCCTACACAAGCCTAGGGACCCTGATTGTTTATAGCATGTTAAAACTCAACAAAACAATCCTTCCTCCACAAGCCTAAGGACCCTGATTGTTAATAGCATGTTAAAACTCAACAAAACAATCCTTCCTACACAAGCCTAAGGACCCTGATTGTTTATAGCATGTTAAAACTCAACAAAACAATCCTTCCTACACAAGCCTAAGGACCCTGATTGTTAATAGCATGTTAAAACTCAACAAAACAATCCTTCCTCCACAAGCCTAAGGACCCTGATTGTTAATAGCATGTTAAAACTGAACAAAACAATCCTTCCTACACAAGCCTAGGGACCCTGATTGTTTATAGCATGTTAAAACTCAACAAAACAATCCTTCCTCCACAAGCATAAGGACCCTGATTGTTTATAGGATGTTAAAACTCAACAAAACAATCCTTCCTCCACAAGCCTAAGGACCCTGATTGTTTATAGGATGTTAAAACTCAACAAAACAATCCTTCCTCCACAAGCCTAAGGACCCTGATTGTTTATAGGATGTTAAAACTCAACAAAACAATCCTTCCTCCACAAGCCTAAGGACCCTGATTGTTTATAGGATGTTAAAACTCAACAAAACAATCCTTCCTCCACAAGCCTAAGGACCCTGATTGTTTATAGGATGTTAAAACTCAACAAAACAATCCTTCCTACACAAGCCTAAGGACCCTGATTGTTAATAGCATGTTAAAACTCAACAAAACAATCCTTCCTTCACAAGCCTAAGGACCCTGATTGTTTATAGCATGTTAAAACTCAACAAAACAATCCTTCCTACACAAGCCTAAGGACCCTGGTTGTTTATGGCATGTTAAAACTCAACAAAACAATCCTTCCTACACAAGTCTAAGGACCCTGATTGTTAATAGCATGTTAAAACTCAACAAAACAATCCTTCCTCCACAAGCCTAAGGACCCTGATTGTTTATAGCATGTTAAAACTCAACAAAACAATACTTCCTACACAAGCCTAAGGACCCTGATTGTTTATAGCATGTTAAAACTCAACAAAACAATCCTTCCTACACAAGCCTAAGGACCCTGATTGTTAATAGCATGTTAAAACTCAACAAAACAATCCTTCCTACACAAGCCTAAGGACCCTGATTGTTTATAGCATGTTAAAACTCAACAAAACAATCCTTCCTACACAAGCCTAAGGACCCTGATTGTTTATAGCATGTTAAAACTCAACAAAACAATCCTTCCTACACAAGCCTAAGGACCCTGATTGTTAATAGCATGTTAAAACTCAACAAAACAATCCTTCCTACACACGCAAAAAGGCTTGGTTTGATTTTCTGTCATACCTCTAGCTGTCATACTGAATTTATAATCATTCAATACATTAACTTAAATGTTGTCTGAGTCTGGATTACATGGCTATCTATTGATACAGTCATGTAATGTGATTTTGAATGTCATTATCAGAATCTAATGGTTCAGAATCATGGTACAATCAAGAGATCCCAGAGGCGCCCACGAAAGAATGATCTATGTCTGACAATGGAAAGAGTGATCTTTTCCTTGTTTTTCAAATTTTTTCAAACATTCTACATATAAAAATTGAGATAGATCGCTTCAGTACACTCTGAGAAACAGCAGTAACACACTTCAATGATGAAATCCAAGATGGCAGCTAGTTGGCCATTTTGTTGACCGATCAGTCCCAAAAGGCACTATGCACAGCAAGGGTCCAAGGGGAACCTAGGTATGGAATTTGAGAGAGATCCCTTCAGTAATTTCTGAGAAATTGTGATAACTATCAAATTACAAGATGGCCGCCGGTCGACCATCTTGTTGACCGATCAGTTACAAAATGCAATATGCACAACTAGTGCCCTAGGGGAACCTACATGTGAAATTTGAGACAGATCCCTTCATTACTTTTTGAGAAATAGCGGTAACAAACTCTAACTATCAAAGTCCAAGATGGCTGCCAGGGGGCCATCTTGTTGACCGATCAGTCCAAAAATGCAATACGCACTATTAGGGCCCTAGGGGAACCTAAATATGAAATTTGAGAAGCATCCCTTCCGTACTTTCTGAGAAATAGCAGTAACAAACTTTAATTATCTAAATCCAAGATGGTTCAGTGCCCTTAGCAATACATCAACTGGACCTTTAGGATGTTATTTGAAAACTCATAAATTTGTACCCACTACCTTTGAAAGTTTGAGATTCATGTAATCAGTCTAGTTTCATTTAATAACAGCCCATCTGTGGTCATGTGATAAAGCAGATTTAAGATGGTGTATACATAAAGAAACAAAAAGTACAGAATTAGCCATTTCTATTATACTGTATTACAATAATTACTTGAAATGCCCGATTTGAGTCCATATAATGCTTCAGTTTACATACATTTATATGTAATTCAAACCTTCAAAATTAATGTAGTGACCTCTGGTGACATATTAAGTCATTACAATACTATGAGGACGTAAATTACTTTAAAAGCAATGTACAAGTAGGAGATATATATCTGTGTTTGTTAATTGACTGTATGACAAAAGAATATTGGTTAACCCTTGTTTACTTCTGTAACAATAGCTACTAACAAACAAGCTGGAAATACCCAGAATAACATGGGTAAACCTAAGGTATGTATATATATTCCTTGTTAATAACTTTAATATTTTGTGTTTTTATTGTCACAGTCATTCAGGTTCATATTTCAAAGGCACATATATATATATATATTGTACTCTTTTATGTAGAAATAATTTTATTATCAATACCAGAATGAATTCAGAAATAGTTGACACATTAAAACAAACAAGAGGTCCAGAGGGCCTGTATTGCTCACCTGGCTTATTAATCCAAGCAATTTGATCCTCAAGGACTTTCAAAAATTACCGACCCAATAAGTGCCCAGGGCATTTAAAAAATTGAAAAAGTAGAAAGTTGCTTAATAAGAAAAAATTATTGCAAACTTATACAGTTGTGATAGTTTTGTTCTTAAAATGAGGTCTCAAAATGGAGAGGGGTGCTTATCGGGACATGAGCGATTTTTGGTTCGAATACGGTATCTCTAATTTCAAACTATTGGACCCCGCTTCTATTGCCTCAAAGGGGTCAGAGCCAAAATTTGTACAAATGCTGGTCCCCTATCTCCAAGGAAGTGTCTGTGTCTGGCCATATATGGCTACAATTTATGCAGAACTTTATGACAAGTAGCAACTTAAACCTGCCTTAGCAACCACCGCTGTATAAAAACCACTTGCTTAATAAGACTTTTCTAAAATCCTAAATAACAAATTTCAACACAATTCAACTTGTGTATAAAGACCACCTGACTATATAAACCATACTTCCTCTGTCCCATGGATGGTCTTTTAGAAACGTTTGACCATATTTTTTGTATGGTCTTTTAGAAAGATTTGACTGTATTTTTTGGATGGTCTTTTAGAAAGGTTTGACTGTATTTTTAACTGTATTTCCCCCTATTTGGTCCCGTTCATCCTGCCTAATGGGAGCCAAGACTTAAATAAACTCTGTTCCCCTTCCCCAGGGATGTTTCTGGTCAAATTTAATGACAATTGATGCAGAACTTTATGACTAGTATTGATTTAAAGAAAACGTTGACATATGATGGTCTGATGCCCCATCCCTTCAGGCCATGGGTGATCTAAAAAGTGTGAGACTTCCTTTTATTCATTTACATCTACCTTTTAATCAATCTCCTTCATGAGACAGAAGATTGAATAGATACCACCTCAATTATTTCTATATGGTGAAACAGTTTATTACAGTATTTACAGGTAAATGAGTTTGTTTTTCAAAGTTCTTGTTAAAAATCTCCATACAAAAATAATTCTCAAATATGTTGATCTTAGGTCAAGCGTATCTTGATTACCATTAAGACTGGTATTGAAGAGCGCAATCATTGAATAATGTAGGAAATAACGTGTAAGTGCCCAAGTCCTGAACTGGATTTTAATTGCACTTGATTCTTTCTGCAAAGTATTACATACGTTAATGTGAGACTCATTGTATTTGGTATTACGGATGATAAAATCACTGAATGCATTAAGTGATTGAACCCTTATCATTTGAGTGTATGTAGTACAAATTTAGGTCAAGTGTATAAACGTAAACAAATTCTATAAGTAGTATATGACTATTAGCTCCACTGAATTTTCAGAACACCCCATTTCCTATTGGTTAAATGGGTTCCTAATTTTGACGTAAGCTGTGATAGAGTCTATTATTTACCAGTGTTTAGGAAGTTTCAAATAAGTGACGTACATACCCAACACATTTACCCAGGTAAACACGCCTACATGTGTATAGGCATTGTAAACAAATTATTTTAACCACTGTTCTCCCCACCTTTATAAATATATTTTGACACACTAAATTAATATTAGATTCAAATCCACCTGCCGTCCCTTATTTTTTTTGGAAATTTTGTTACTAAATTTACTCTCAGAAAACCAGATTTTTGATTTATAAAAGAAATCACTCAGCCTTAGAAAGCCCTCAACATCCAGATGTAAAAATGACAAGTATACAAACACAAGTATACTTTTTATGTTTGATAGGACACAGTAAGTAATTGATTTTTAAGCAGTTTTTATTGGATTTTTTTTTTTAATTTATTTTTGTTTGGTTGAGATTCTGGTAACTTGAACAAAAAATATATTAACTATTGTGTAACTTACTGCAATTAGAACTTTATTTCACAATAGTGTAACTAAAGATTTTAGTTCGAAAAATTTACTACACTGTATATGAAAATTCAAAACCTAAAATCTGTCATCTGTACACAAAATGTCCTTGTTTTAAAATTTTAAGAATTCAAATGCATGTTCAGGTTTAAAATACATATGTAATCTAAAATAATCTATTTTTTTATTTATTTATTTATTCATTTTTTTTAAGGAGTGGGGGTTGGAGGTGCTTATGTCACGATTCTAGTCACTTTAAAAAAATGATATAATATATGTTAAGTTTTACTTTACATGTGTTTTACTCTATCAACCATTTTCACTACAGTATACCTATATCATTTTTTTTTTAAATTCTAGTCACTTGGGAAAAAAAAGATATTCTAATAGTAAATTATCCTCAGATTTTGATTAAATTATTTCCCTATATTATATAACTGGATTTATTTATTTCTACAAAATTATAGCACAGTATACCTATATGAATTCATTTTTTTTCTATAACATTTAAACTTTAACCTTAATATATAAAGAATTCAAATGTGTGCTCAGTGGTGAATGGGTTACGTTGATTTATCTCCGTGAAATCTCCTACACATGCGACATTTAAGTAAACAAACTTTAGATTTTGAAGATACATGTACTGTTTGAGAAAATTGGTAAGATACATGTAACTTTACATTACTGTACAATTTGTTGGTAAAATGAATTTAATCTTTGTAAATATGTATGCAAATTACTAATATTTTTTCATTACTATAAATCTTATTTGAGTCAATTGATATAGAATATGAATAATGATGTCATAATCACCGGATAGAGGGACTAATCAACGGAAAATTTACTGAACAAAACATTTACGGGGCTATTCAGGGTATTCACACCAGGCAAATTAATTGACCTGATATTTTGAACATATCATAAGTTGAAATTCTATTGTTTAATGAGTGACCTAGATCTACCCAAAGATCACGTCTATAAAATATGTCAAAAACAATCCACTCTTTGGTAATTTGTGATAGAGTAATCTTGAAGAATTCTAGCTACTGGTTACTTATGACAGAAATTCATGGTTACAATATAGATAGTGATGTAACTTCAAATATAATGATGACACAAGGATATCACTTCCTCAATCATATTATCTTAAATGATGAAACTGCATTGTAAATTTGTGTTTTTATCTCATGAAGTTTTTTCTTTCAAAGTTTTATTATTTTCTTTTCAAGACTTTATTTCGGCAATAAAATGGTAGAAACTACAAATCAAACCTTCACCCAAGATCCTTTATATACAAAATTCATAAAATATTAATCAACCAATCGATTCAGCTGTGAATGATAATCCAAGTGATCTAACACCTTATCGTATTCAACCGTTGAACCTTCATTAAATGAGTGGCAGGTCCCTTGCTCCAGTGCCCTTTGACTATCCAGTGCCCTTTGACTATCCATATATGTTTTATTATCTATGACAAACTTCTTCAATCTTGCAGTTTATACTACAGACACCTGTTATCAGCCCATATCCCTCCAGCCATGTGGTGGACGATGGCTGGATTCCCAACTAGAGTTCTGCTGTAACAATGTACCACATAGTATAGACAGCAATCAGTGCTGCTGCATAGATACCATATCAGGTGAGTTTAATGTCATCATGAGCAATACCATTTAGATAAAGCTAGTTCAAGGTGATTCAGAAACAGCAAGTTCAATGTTAAGTGTCATTTGGATATAACAGGTTCAGGGTCATTTAGATACTACAAGTTCGGGATCATTCAGATACAACAAGTTCAGGGTCATTCAGATACAACAAGTCTATGGTCATTTAGATGCAGCTTCCAAGTATAGAGATTATATAAATGTGGTTTCAATGGTACAGAGATTGATATCTGATCCTATTATCTCCAGCCTGTTCATGGGACAGATCTTTTATTACATGACTATCTGGTATGTGCATATTATAAAGATCATTGATTACGGTACGTGGCTTAAATAGTGTTTAAGGTGTTGGACAATCAACCATTGGCCAGCTAAATACATCTGGCGTAGCTAGAATATTTTCCAAATATGGCTGCAAGGGATCTCTGGTCAAAAGCTGACATATTTTCACACATAAATCTGGCTTCTTTAGACTACTTCTAAAACTAATCTTTACCTTATATCAGTCAGAAACAAAGATATTGTTCAGGTCTACAAAATAATCAATGATATCAATATTATGGATAAGGACAAACTCTTTACACTGTCTCCTGTTACTGTCACCAGATGGCACTCCAAAAAGATTCTGAAGCGCAGGACTAGATTGAATGTCACAAAAAACAAATTCAACAGTAGAATTTTGGATTCATGGAACAGTCTACCTGAAAAAGTGGTATCTGCAATGACACTGAACTCATTTAAGTCATGCCTGAACAAGCACTGGCACAATGAGCCCTCTAAATTACCCTACATGTTTTTTAATGTTACTTGATTGGACATAGATTATATACAAGGATACGCCTCCAGAAACCGTTAGAGCTTATAATGGTGTTAATCTACATAATTACAGAATTATATCATATCTCCTTAGGGTTCTATAGCTCAGATTCCAGGTCCTAACTTTCAGGTACACAAGTCTTACATACAAAAGACCAGATATGCTGTGGAGGCCAACTGTTTAACAAGACTGATAGTTTTGGGATGGACCAAAACTGCTGTGGGCCAGAGGTGGTCAGAGAATCGGACAAAACCAAAATGTGTTGCTACCCCCCAACACCAAAAACTACCCAGAGTGGTCCATTACCGAGACTTTACCATTATCACCGAGGTAAATATTACATCATCATCACCAAGGTAAATATTACATCATTATCAACCAGGTAAATATTACATCATCATCACCCAGGTAAATATTACATCATCATTACCCAGGTAAGTATTACATCATCATCAACCAGGTAAATATTACATCATCATTACCAAGGTAAGTATTACATCATCAGTGAAAGATTTAACATATGTTTTAATTAGCACAATTAAAATCCATTTACAAATGTTCATCCACAAGGAAAATTTATAATGGGTTTTTTTTTTATAGTTTTTGATCATTGCCCAGAAAAGGAACCTAATACTCTTTTTGACAGAAATCATAAAATAGAATTAGTGCATCAAATAGAATATAACCCTGGTCAATATTAGCCATAATATACATTCTGTACCTCTTGGCTGAGATAATTTCTCTATAGCTTAATCAGTGTCAGACTGGTAATACAGAGATCCCGGGTTTGATCCCTGGCAGAGGCAAATGTATTCTGTTACATATATATGTATCATATATGTATACCTATTATAAAACAAAATTCTCTTTTAGACTTGTACACATAGTCTAATTAGTATTTTTTTCTATAGATCGCTATCCATTCTGGGAGAATGCCTCGTGCTGCAGTAACAGCATCATAGATAAAACCACACAGAAGTGTTGTAACAATAAGATAAATGAGATCACGATGGACACATCTAACTGGCATTGCTGTAACCAGACCGCTTATGATGACAGAAGTCACTACTGTGATAAGGGCGACCCAAACAACCATACTGTAAAGTTATACATAATTGACCACTGTGATGGGATTCCGTTTTATAAACATCTGAACACATGTTGTGACGGAGTCCTCTATCCTTATCATGACAAGAGGAACTATGAATGTTGTGGAAACCAGATCAGAAACCTTATGACGGAGCAATGCTGCACAGAATCCTCTCGTGTGATTTCTAGGAGTCGGCTTTGCTGTGGATCATTCCCTACAGGTAAAGAACAACTGGCCTTCCCTATGTGACATATATACACAAGTAAGAGTTCTTTTTGACACTCGTCTTGATCTGCCCGACACATAATTCACTCTCTTAGCTCATGGAACCTTATAATACTTAATAATAAGTACAAATCAGTTGTTCAGCCTATCAAATTGGCTAACAATTTTAATCAAAACTAGAAGAATGTTTCATGATCCTCATTATGGTGTCTCGTTTTGTCACATTTTTTCCTGGTTACCATGTACTCCTGAATATAGTAATTCCATTTCTTTCTTTCTTTTTGTCTTAGGAATTGATGGAGCCACACACGTGTGTTGTCCACACCCTAGGAATTCATCAGAAAAACTTGTACTTCACAAAAAAGCACCACAAGCTCGCCAATGTTGTGGATATGGTGTCTACAATAATGATTTGGAGTTCTGCTGCATGGGAAAACCCTATCCAAGATCTGATTATCAGAGATGTGGTGAGACTTATCTTAGTCCAAAAACTCTGTTGAAATATCACTTTATGTCAAGTAATTAGTAAACATGTTATACTAACACTAATATAAGTTACACCCTGTTATACTGCCACTATTATCAGACCTTGTTGCACAGCTACTTCTGATATTTCATACCTTATAACCCCATCATCCTTAACCTTATAAACCCATCATCATCAACCTTATAACCCCATCATCCTAAACCTTATAACCCCATCATCCTAAACCTTATAATACCTAAACCCCATCATCCTTAACCTTATAACCCTATCATCATCAACCTTATAACCCCATCATCTTTAACCTTATAACCCTATCATCCTAAACCTAATAACCCCATCATCATCAACCTTATAACCCCATCATCATCAACCTTATAACCCCATCATCCTAAACCTTATAACCCCATCATCATCATTCTTATAACCCCATCATCTTTAACCTTATAACCCCATCATCCTTAACCTTATAACCCCTATCATCATCAACCTTATAACCCCATCATCATCAACCTTATAATCCCATCATCATCAACCTTATAACCCCATCATCATCAACCTTATAACCCCATCATCATCAACCTTATAACCCCATCATCATCAACCTTATAACCCCATCATCATCAACCTTATAACCCCATCATCATCAACCTTATAACCCCATCATCATCAACCTTATAACCCCATCATCATCAACCTTATAACCCCATCATCATAACTTATAACCCCATCATCCTAACCTTATAACCCCATCATCATCAACCTTATAACCCCATCATCATCTAAACCTTATAACCCCATCATCATCAACCTTATAACCCCATCATCATAAACCTTATAACCCCATCATCATAAACCTTATAACCCCATCATCATAAACCTTATAACCCCATATAACCTATAACCCATCATCATAACCTTATAACCCCATCATCATCAACCTTATAACCCCATCATCATCAACCTTATAACCCCATCATCATCAACCTTATAACCCCATCATCATAAACCTTATAACCCCATCATCATCAACCTTATAACCCATCATCTTAACCTTATAACCCAATCATCATCTAACTTATAACCCCATCATAATAAACCTTATAACCCCATCTCATATCACAACCTTATAACCCTATCATCATCAACCTTATAACCCATCATCATCAACCTTATAACCCCATCATCATCAACCTTATAAAATCCTATCATCATAAAAACCTTATAACCCCATCATCATCAACCTTATAACCCCATCATCATAAACCTTATAACCCCCATCATCATCAACCTTATAACCCTATCATCATCAACCTTATAATCCTATCATCCTAAACCTTATAACCCAATCATCATCTAACTTATAACCCCATCATCATCAACCTTACAACCCCATCATCATCAACCTTATAACCCCATCATCATCAACCATATAACCCCATCATCATAAACCTTATAACCCCATCATCATCAACCTTATAACCCCATCATCATCAACCTTATAACCCCATCATCATACTCCTTATAACCCTATCATCCTAAACCTTATAACCCCATCATCATCAACCTTATAACCCCATCATCATACTCCTTATAACCCTATCATCATAAACCTTATAACCCCATCATCATAAACCTTATAACCCCATCATCATCAACCTTATAACCCTATCATCATAAACCTTATAACCCCATCATCATAAACCTTATAACTCTATCATCATCAACTTTATAACCCCATCAGCATAAACCTTATAACCCCATCATCATCAACCTTATAACCCCATCATCAACCTTATAACCCCATCATCATCAACCTTATAACCCCATCATCATCAAGCTCGCCAATGTTGTGGATATAGTGTCTACAATAATGATTTGGAGTTCTGCTGCATGGGAAAACCCTATCCAAGATCTGATTATCAGAGATGTGGTGAGACTTATCTTAGTCCAAAAACTCTGTTGAAATATCACTTTATGTCAAGTAATTAGTAAATATGTTATACTAACACTAATATAAGTTACACCCTGTTATACTGCCACTATTATCAGACCTTGTTGCACAGCTACTTCTGATATTTCATACCTTATAACCCCATCATCCTAAACCTTATAACCCCATCATCATCAACCTTATAACCCCATCATCCTAAACCTTATAACCCCATCATCATCAACCTTATAACCCCATCATCCTTAACCTTATAACCCTATCATCATCAACCTTATAACCCCATCATCATCAACCTTATAACCCCCATCATCAACCTTATAAACCCCATCATCATCAACCTTATAACCCCATCATCATCAACCATATAACCCCATCATCCTAAAGCTTATAACCCCATCATCCTTAACCTTATAACCCCATCATCATCAACCTTATAACCCCATCATCATCAACCTTATAACCCCATCATCATCAACCTTATAAACCCCATCATCATCAACCTTATAACCCCATCATCATCAACCTTATAACCCCATCATCCTTAACCTTATAACCCTATCATCATCAACCTTATAACCCCATCATCATCAACCTTATAACCCCATCATCATCAACCTTATAACCCCATCATCATAAACCTTATAACCCCATCATCCTAAACCTTATAACCCCATCATCATCAACCTTATAACCCCATCATCATCAACCTTATAACCCCATCATCATCAACCTTATAACCCCATCATCATCAACCTTATAACCCTATCATCATCAACCTTATAACCCCATCATCATCAACCTTATAACCCCATCATCATCAACCTTATAACCCCATCATCCTAAAACTTATAACCCCATCATCATCAACCTTATAACCCATCATCCTTAACCTTATAACCCTATCATCATCAACCTTATAACCTCATCATCATCAACCTTATAACCCCATCATCATCAACCTTATAACCCCATCATCATCAACCTTATAACCCCATCATCATCAACCTTATAACCCCATCATCATCAACCTTATAACCCCATCATCATCAACCTTATAACCCCATCATCATAAACCTTATAACCCCATCATCATCAACCTTATAACCCCATCATCATAAACCTTATAACCCCATCATCATAAACCTTATAACCCCATCATCCTAAACCTTATAACCCCATCATCATCAACCTTATAACCCCATCATCATAAACCTTATAACCCCATCATCCTAAACCTTATAACCCCTTCATCATCAACCTTATAACCCCATCATCATCAACCTTATAACCCTATCATCATCAACCTTTATAACCCTATCATCCTAAACCTTATTACCCCATCATCATCTAACTTATAACCCCATCATGATCAACCTTACAACCCCATCATCATCAACCTTATAACCCCATCATCATCAACCTTATAACCCTATCATCCTAAACCCCTAAACCTTATAACCCCATCATCATCAACCTTATAACCCCATCATCATCAACCTTATAACCCCATCATCATCAACCTTATAACCCCATCATCCTAAACCTTATAACCCCATCATCATAACCCTTATAACCCCATCATCATAACCCTCATAACCCCATCATCATCAACCTTATAACTCTATCATCATCAACTTTATAACCCCATCATCATCAACCTTATAACCCCATCATCATCAACCTTATAACCCCATCATCATCAACCTTATAACCCCATCATCATCAACCTTATAACCCCATCATCATCAACCTTATAACCCCATCATCATAAACCTTATAACCCCATCATCATCAACCTTATAACCCCATCATCATCAACCTTATAACCCCAT
The DNA here is from genome assembly GCF_041381155.1 of Argopecten irradians. Classification (NCBI taxonomy): domain Eukaryota; kingdom Metazoa; phylum Mollusca; class Bivalvia; order Pectinida; family Pectinidae; genus Argopecten; species Argopecten irradians. The sequence continues at coordinate 38,717,434 of NC_091136.1, forward strand.
CATCATCAACCTTATAACCCCATCATCATCAACCTTATAACCCCATCATCATCAACCTTATAACCCCATCATCATCAACCTTATAACCCCATCATCATCAACCTTATAACCCCATCATCATCAACCTTATAACCCCATCATCATCAACCTTATAACCCCATCATCCTAAACCTTATAACCCCATCATCATCAACCTTATAACCCCATCATCATCAACCTTATAACCCCATCATCATCAACCTTATAACCCCATCATCCTAAACCTTATAACCCCATCATCATCAACCTTATAACCCCATCATCATCAACCTTATAACCCAATCATCATCAACCTTATAACCCCATCATCATCAACCTTATAACCCTATCATCATCAACCTTATAACCCCATCATCATCAACCTTATAACCCTATCATCCTAAACCTAATAACCCCATCATCATCAACCTTATAACCCCATCATCATAAACCTTATAACCCCATCATCCTAAACCTTATAACCCCATCATCATCAACCTTATAACCCTATCATCATCAACCTTATAACCCAATCATCATCAACCTTATAACCCCATCATCATCAACCTTATAACCCTATCATCATTAACCTTATAACCCAATCATCATCAACCTTATAACCCTATCATCCTAAACCTAATAACCCCATCATCATCAACCTTATAACCCCATCATCATCAACCTTATAACCCCATCATCATAAACCTTATAACCCCATCATCATAAACCTTATAACCCAATCATCATCAACATTATAACCCTATCATCATACTCTGAAATCAAATTAAACTAATGAAAAACTTCATTTGACAATATTTTTGCCCAGTTCAAAATGAGAACAATCTTATTAATCGTTACGATTAATTGTTGATGTTGGGAGATTTCTGCAAAATGTTTTTGAATTAGGTTACTTATATATATAATTAAGTTCAAAGAGTAATACCAAAATTTATATTGTTTACAAGCGAACAAAACGGAAAACAGATTGATAAATGAAAAACATTTATCATTTTAAGTTATCAAGAATAATATTTCTTATTTTATGACAAAAGGAACGGATAACGAGTGTGTCGTAGCTAGCCACCAGGAAGAATGTTGTGGAGTACAGAAGTTCACATGGGATAATTACACGTGCTGCGATAGAAAGCTTGTGACTGTTAAGACAGCAAGTAGTCAGGACAAGTGTTGTTACAATGACCGGAACGGCACTGGAAAATCCTATGCTTCAATCACACAGGATTGTGTGAGAGGAGAGGTGAAACCGAAGGCAAAAAGGTGCGGACATGGCAAATACAACGACAGCTCCGATCTCTGCTGCGACTACAATTTATATCGTGGAGTTTTAGACTTGGATAAAGACAACAAATGCTGTGGATCCAATTTCTATAACAACAAGACACAACAGTGTTGTAGCTTCAAAGTTGTGAATGGCACACAGTAAGTTATACGCCATTATCACAAACCAAACAATTTAAAATCTCGCAACATGTGATCGCTTTCATTGTCTCAAAATTGCATAGTTATGAATATTCAAGTTAATTAATAAGAATTCCTTATGATTAATCAGAATATTTAAAAAAAAAATCAATTTTTGTATGATTTCTTTTATTTTTCATGTAGGATTTTTTTTAATCCAACAAATCCTTTTGCAACTGAAAATCATTGTGAAAATTTGTTTCTATAATCATTTTTATGAAATAACATCATCACAATTCAGACAGAATGCAGATACTGAGTGTGTAGCAATCCATGACATAATCCATGACATTATCATTTTATGACAACTTCCAGGTGTCCTGATCCATCACAAAATATTACTTGCCATCTTTGTGCTAAGAATCGAAGGGAAGTTGCTGAAAAGATTGAAAATGGGGAGCTCGATTCGGCTATCTGTGCACTCAAACTTGGTATGACATATTTTCAAACCTATCCTTTGTAATTTCTTTGTCATCCTTGATAACAATATTAAATGAAACAGCATAAGAGAATCAATGTGATTATGATTTTGTGATTTTTTTTTTCAATTTTGTAAGAAAATCAAAAGGTTAAATTAAAATTGCACCACCCGGTAACATGGTATACATGTATTATCATAATTATTCTACTAAATTTTAAAATTATTAGATACATATTGGGTAGACATTTTGATTATCTTTTTCTATCTTTTTCTTCCTCTAGCATATGTGGCAGTGGTTCATCGCCAAATAGTGGACTATGATAACCAAACAATGAAATATGTGATTCAGCGACCCTCTAGAAATCTATTTAACAGACGGCTCGAGATTCGGCACAAGTACCTACTATTACCATGGGTCTGTAAGAAGAATTTCTCTCGAATTATTGTGGTGACCAGTAACCCTGGCAAGAAGACTAGGGAGTTGAGCTGCTATGAAAGGGACATCCTCTTGCCATACTCTAAACGGATCAAAAAAGCTGTTACAATGCGTAAATATTTTTGTCTCAAACTGTACTGAAGTGGTCACGACTTAAAAATGGGAACGGTCAGATTGTATTTTGAAGATTTGTGGGAAAAATGACAACTTCAGCTTACAGCACTCTAAGTCATGGGGCAGTGTAATAAACCAGTCAATGAACTAATGTATATATATGTCATTCACAATAGTATCAGTAGCTAAAAGTAGTCAAAATTAATCCTAATTCAGACGATGAAAAAAACCTATGTTAAAATGAACTAATCGTACTTTGATCTAGGGCTTAACAAAATTTTTGAAATTTCAAAGATGCATAACACTTTATCTATATAACACTATTTAATGTAATATTTATTTATATTGGTTTATATTGGTTCCTAATGCAATGTCATCCATCAAACAGCGGGTTATTTCCCCCAATCTTACAAATCTGGTGAAATATTTAACTTATTCAATGTCATGTGACCAAATATATTCCAATCACTTGTCATTCTAAATGACAGTGAGGTATAATACGCTAATATTTAATGTACATTTATTATATTACTTCATATTTCAAGGTCTCCCATCACAACGTAAACACAATTCATCAATTTCGAGATACCAAATATGACATAATATTATGACATCATTTTTGTGATGTCACAAACACCAGGTGGTGGGACTGATCAACATTAAATTGTATTTTACCCACATCGTTTTGGTATCTTGAAACCTCTGTATAGAACCTAGTTAACTTCAAATTGCGTAAACTGCAGACACTGTTCAATTGAAAGTATACTTTTAGTTCTAGTAAATGACATTTCCATCAAATATTCATTCGAAACTTTTGATGATGGTCCTGGCAACTTTGAGTTTACGAGGTTTGGCTGTTCATGAAATTATTATCAACGTTCAACAAATGTGTTCATGCAAGAATTAGATATACAAAAATAACCCAAAACTTACTATTCTAAAATCTTTATCCATATGATTGGATGTCTTTATGATTACTTCAACCCCCTCGATGATACTTTTGAACTCTTCCTATTTGAAGACTAGAACAGTCCATTATGGAATTATAGGGTGAATGAGTTAAGAAGTCTCATAAAGAAATTACCTTTGTGTATTCAAATGATTAATTCTTATTTATAGTTAGGCCATGTTTCCTCTCACCCTGACACCATACTTAGACATTCTGACAAAAGTAGTATGAAGCACTGTCAAAATGCCTAAACTCTGTAATTAGGGTTAGAGGAAACCAAGGCTATATACAGTATATATTCAAACATACTAATAGCCATGCATTATCTGTATACAAAATCAAATTCTTTCTGAGTGAAAAGAAAGAGTATATTGTCTAGTCACAAAATAGCTTGAAGTCAAACTTTCTTATCATTTTCATAAAACCTATTTATGAATGTTTAGATCATTATGTGTATGTTGTGTTCAAAACACCATCGTTTCCATTTATTTTGTTTTATATTATATAATTCATTCTCAACACATCCAAAGTCCCTTATTTTACAAAGGACTCTAAATGCAAATTTTTTATTAATCTACCATTACTTTTTAAGTAAACTATTTCTAGGGCTTTTTTTTGCTGAAATGGCTTTAAATCTAACAAGATTCATATGCACTATTTAATTTATTGTCAACCACAATCAAGATTTCAGGGAAACTTTTTTGAGAATACTTTGTTCGCATTTATATTTGTTTTGATGATTTTATGTATGTGTATTTTATGTTTTGGATGTTTTTTCCACACGAAACTTTGTACAAGTTACAATATTTTTCTTGAAAACCTACAACAACATACTTCTTCAATTCAGGAACTTCGAAGAAATTAAGCCCATTATTTATATTTATTTTCACAGACGAACTGTCTCAGGAACTAGAAAATATGAATGATTATTGTCATAATTAATAGAAGTACTTAGTAACACATGCACAATTTGCTATGAATACCTGCAGCAACCCCCTCCTCAACAACCTCCTCCTCAGTATCCCTCCTCAGCAACCCCCTCCCCCTGCTCCCCTCCTGCAGCAACCTTTCCCCAGTGCCTCTCCTGCAGCAACCCTTCCCCAGTGCCCCTCCTGCAGCAACCCCTCCCCCAGTGCCCCTCCTAAGCAAGTGTCCTCCCCTTCCCTAACATTTGGACAGATTAGGTTTTCTCCCACCATTCAGTGATTTGTCACCTGTTTTAACTGTGGGAGATTTCTGTCAACCCCTAGGGTATGACAGATTGTGCGCACTAACCTTTTGAACCTGAAAACAATTACGTGACGTCATGACTTCATGCGGTGTGACCGTGGTGTGCATTGTTGATGACATCATCAATATTGACGTGCAGACGATGAAACCATGTTCATGTCGTGGTGAAAATGCTTCTTTTTAGTATATCACCTCTTCTTCTTTTGTATATGGGAGAAAAAGAATCATTCCCTACCTATGAGGGTGTGACAACAAAATCACAACACTCGGGGGAATTCCTGAATGTTCATCCCTCGGCAAGCCCCGGGTTGGACGTTCATGAATTGCCCCTCGGGCTGTGATTTTGTTGTCACACCCTCTAGGTAGGGAAAGATTCTATTAATCAATTTTCCTCAAGAGTTTTGTGTATCAAAGTCAGAAGATTATTAGATATTGCTAGATATAAATCCCCCTTATCATGTCTGTACAAACCTTACCCTGAGCTCACACAATCCTCAATATATAATGACAGACTGGGTTCCATGTATACTAACCCCATTAAGTAGTACATAGGTCTTTTTTTTTTTAATATAACCCCCCTCCCCCATCATATACAGTCAAATGTTTGAAGGCATCCTGGGTAATTGATAACATTGTCTGTTAAAGCAGCTTATTGTTGCAATCCATGATTATACTTTTGATGTTTCAGCAGATTGTGCCTGTAATGTTTACAATGCAAAATGAATACCTGCAGCAACCCCCTCCTCAGCAAAATGATATTTATTAATTTATGTATGTTTTTCTGATCTCATCTCTTGAGAAACTATATTCTTTACAGTTAACGAGTGAACTAAGGAAAGAATGGAATGTTTTGAGAGCTTAAGAAAGGGAGATGAGAGTTAAACTCCAAAACAAGCATTAAAGAAAATTGAAAAATATTCAAGAGCGTTAACTTTGATTTTTTCTAATTGTTAACCAACTTGTTTGGAATGAATCATTTTAAAACATAACACCACATTAATATATGGGACAGAAAAATGACTTACCAGCATTTCAGTACACACGGGATAACAAGGCACAGACCGTGAAATATAAAAATAATTTATTCTGATTCACATTTTGATAGGCAGCGGTATATTTTTGTTTGTCACCATGTGATAGAGATGATTGTTTGTCTAAACTGTAGTGATGACATATTTGAATGCATATAGGACACAAGTGGTTTAGATGTCCTGATGACCCCTGAGTCGAGTGTTCAAATCCCTTGGGGGTAGTTGACAGGTAATGACTACCGACTGGTTGTTGGTGGTTTTTCCCTGGCTACTCAGGGTTTTCTCCACCATCTAAACCTGGCACATCTTTAAATGACATTGACTGTTCATAGGACTTTAAACTTAAGGAAACCAAACCACAACTAATTAGAATACATGCTATAAAAATCAATAAGAGGTAGGACATACATATCCAATCCGGGCTGTGACTGGGGTCATATTGTAACAACAGGTGAGGATTATTCTATAAAAAAATAACCCATATGACCTTCAAAGTTGATCAAAGTCATTAATTTGATATAATCATGGACATATTCCATCCGTGTATGTTACTATAGTCTTATAGAACTGCATGTATGTATATAAACTGAGTTAAGTTTAAACAATATTTATTTATTATTTAACATCATAATCACAGTAAACCAGAGTTATAACAAACCTCTGGGAACATATGGAATAACTTTGCTATAAATGTAGTTTGTTGTACAGATATTACAAATATCTTATATGAAACTTGATGGGGAATGAAAATCACTACATTATAACCATAAATATGTAATACCGGAAAGCATGTTTGTTATAACTATGTTTTACTGTATAAATATTTCTTAATATATGGAACCAGAAAAAAACTATCTTGAAAGCATTTATATAAACCTGGTGAGAAATGAGAAGATAGAAATAAGACGGTGTACAAAATGCACTATTAGGATAGAAGGAGTGGCAGAAATTAAATATGGAAATGACTACATTTGTACCAATCCCAAATAGACAAAGTCATCTCTAAAGAATGTTGTTTCATACTCAATCATCTACATAATAAGTGTATATCTACTATTTGTGTATAAACACTACACTTCATGTAACCATCCCATAAATGTTGATAAACATCTACAAAAGCATAGATACTAATAACAATCATGTTAATCAATTATTTATTCCCTTTTATAGGTTATGAGATATGAAACTAGTTAACCAATATTAATTGTTTTGCCAACATTTGTCTAAGTACTGTGAGTGCATATGTACTCCGGTACATGAAGAAATCTATAAATCATTGTAAGGAGCTTAAACTGACCATATAGTTCTGTGTCTGACCTAGATTTTATGTTTCTGTAATATACATACTACCCAGGTTTAATCAAGTGAGTATTCACTGAAAATTTTCACATGGTGTATTTCGAAATAATGTACAACTTGACATCTTTCCAAATTGTCATAGTGACGTGGTAAAGAGAGCAGGTGGAAATTTCCGTTTTAAAGTAACATTGCATAAATACACCCTGTATTACATACCTAGCTATACATACAAGTAAGCAAATTCTACACTGAAGTATATCAACTATCCATAAAATCTAAAATCAAAGATCTACAATTTTAAAATTGAATTTAATCATTCATTTCAAGTTTTATACCAATGTACGGGTATTTACAATAACATTATCACTCTTAACAAAGGAGATAAGGAAATTAACAACAGTATTTAATTACTGTACTTTGATTATGGTTATAATTTGTGAAAGCTATTTCAAAAAGGATTTAAAATGTACATTGATCAATAATATACAGTTTCAAACAGTTTGAAATATCCTTCATCAATTAATTTTCTTCTGTAATAGCTTAATTATTTTAAGAGAAGTTTCCTTTGCGTCACTAACAATATATACTAGGAAACAGAAACTAGGTAGGCTTGTTTTAAAATGATCGGAATATAATTCAAATGTGAAAATTCTCTCTTGAAAATTTGTAACATTTATTTGCTCAAAATAACATCATTTATCACAAACAAAAAAATTATTAGAACGAATGGTAGAAAAAGGGATTGTAGAAATTACTTCAATAACATAACAACAACCACGTCACGATAGACGCTTTGTACCTGTAGTTTCATAAACACCCACACATATGATACAAAAGGAAATCACCCAAAATCTAAAAATACCAGAAACTGTTTGATCAGTGGTAGGTGAGAAGCCATCAAAGATAAAAACAAGTACAGTGGGGGCACAATCAGAGTTCAACAAAAGTTTATGCATATATATGAGCCATCTAAGAATTACTGAATAAATGGGACAGTATACCTATATGTAGGTGGTATCAGAATACCTCTTGGAATATCTACCCAGTACATAGAAATAAACTAGGCTGCTTATACAATGTATATCATATATTTCTACAACCACCCATGTCCATATATTATATAAATAGGGCCATGGTGGACTAATTAATTAACAGGTGTCTCAACATTATATATTATTATTACAAGCCCTCCACCTCTGGGTTGCAAATTTGATTTCCGTATGGGGAAGTTGCCAGTTACTGACCGCTGGTTGGTGGTATTTGTGGGGGTACTCCAGCTTTTCTCCATCAATAAACATGACATGTGCTTAAATGGCCTTGGCTGTAAATAGGACTAATAAATTTTCACATATCAGGATAAGAATGGATTTTATATTTTCTTCAAATTTGACAAAAGTTTATTTGACACTGGTGACCCAGGTCAAGATCATTCATTTGAACAAACCTTTCATCTCAGCATGCTACAGGCCAAATATCAAGTCTCCAGGCCTTTCAGTATTTTAGAAGAAGTCATTAAAAGGGAAAAGGTTGATGCCGGATTGATTGCTAGTTGGTTGGACAATCGCCGGACACCACAATTTGGGAGCATAATTAGAGGTGGTTTTATCTTTAACAGCAATATACACAAAGACATAAAGATCCCCAAGGACCTAATATTAGCAAAATAGGTAATTGTTAAATTGGCCACACTGGTATACATAAAATAGGTCATTGTTGAATTAGCCACACTGGTATACATAAAATAGGTCATTGTTGAATTGGCCACACTGGTATACATAAAATAGGTCATTGTTGAATTGGCCACACTAGTATATATATTACATGTAGCTGCCTATATGTATTGCAATTGACAATAAGTTTCAAGTTTAATGTTTTTGATAAGTGCTTGTTATGTTTAGCATATAACCTACCTCAACCCTCTCCCACTGAAAAATAACTAAAATGCAGTTATATCTGTTATCAATTAGCAAATAATTTACAACAGTTTATTAAGACCATCTGTATATATATACCACTTCTGGGTCTTCTAAAAGACTAATTGCATGTGGATCCTTAACAGTTACCATAGAAAGACTGGGCTGTCAGATATTTAAGCACTCTAGCTTATAAAAGCTTAGAGAAGACTTCAAGGTGAATGATATATCATTCACCTTGAAGTCTTCTCTAAGCTTTTAACATAAGCTTGGCTATCTACAATTTTGTTTTAGAAGTTATTTTTATTTCTGGATAATGGATATTGTTATCAAAAGTTGTAGTTATACCAAGTATGACTAGGAATGTGGATTTAGTCAGTCTACAATACGTAGTAATATGTTGTACTTACTGACTTGGTATCATAAAAACAACAACATGGTTCATTCAGAATTTACAAACTATTGTCTTTTAAATCCTTTGAAACTAATTACTTCCACAATACAGGGGAAATATAGGTGAACCACCTTGTCTGTACGGAGACCCGAAATTGTTTTAGAGCCAGAAATGTATGAATGACTTGATTTAATCCTAATACACATGTAAGTAGTATAGATTAAACCATTAACTGCCTAAAGCCCTCCTAGCTGTTTACAATGATCTCTATACTTAACCACTCGGAATGAACACAGCTGAGAAAAGCTGAATGGACACAAAAGACTTTAGATATCTTGTTGTACAATAATAATTTCTGGTAACAAATCTCTGGCTGAGATAAGAGGAATGGATATTATTTCAATGTCTATGACAAGCTAAAAATAGTAAAATATAATTTTGCTAGTCTGCAAAAACATACCATTGTGTGCCAAAAATATTGGTAAAGCCCCTCTTTTTTCAAGGAGCAAAGAGGACTGAAAACTATAGGTAAAGTCCCTATGATGTCCAGAAGCACATAGAGCAAATATCATAAATGTTATAAATATCACAAATGTTAAATACATTACATGTTTAGGTATTAACGAAGGAAAAAAAGATAGATCCCCTTTTCTATCCAAAGAAATGTGCAAAAATATTATTGAAGGATTAATTGGTGAATTCCCTCTAATGTACAAAATGACATTAAATATCTCCATCACAATATGAAACTAATTCTGTCAATTTCATGAAACTTAAAAAAAAAGTACTAAATATAAACCAATTGCAATATGTAAGATTTTTTAATAACAAAACAAGGGCCCAATAGGCCCGAATAACTCACCCTCCCCTGCTATCTAGTAATCATGGTTCATACTTAACAAATAGGAAAGTGAATAAGATCTTATATCATACCCCAGCACATCACAGGCCCAATATCAGGTCTCTATGTCTCACAGATATTTAATAGAACAATTGTATCATATTTTACCTCCTGTGACCTTGAATGGAGGTCAGGGTCATTCATTTGAACAAACTTGGTAGCCCTTCATCCAAGCATGCTACGGGCCCAATATCAGGTCTCTTAGTTATTCACAAGAAGTCGTTAAAAGATTTAATCATTTTGACCCCTGTGACCTTTAATGTCATTCATTTGAACAAAATTTGTAGCCCTACATCACAGTATGTCACAGACTTAATATCAGGTCATTAGGCCTCTTGGTTATTCACATGAAGTTGTTTTAAGATTTTAGCCTATTTGACCCTTGTGACCTTAAATGAAGGTCAAGGTGATTCATTTGAACAAACTTGGTAGTTCTTCATCTCAGGATATCACATGTCCAATATCAGGTCTCTAGACCTCTTGGTTATTAAGCAGAAATTGTATCAAGATATTTCAGCCTATTTGACCCCTGTGACCTTGAATGAAAGTCATTGTCGGTAATACTTGCTCAATAATGGAAGTAACATAATTCATTATGTTTTGTGTTTCTTATTTGTTATTGATTTTTGGAAAAAAAGTACCCAGTTGATTTCCAACGCTTGGCGACAGCTCCATTTGATGCCCTAAATTACATGTCATTTCCTTGTGAAATGTCTAAATTCAATTTTAGTGCATATTTAGATTATATTTTATACAACATGTTATGATAATTGATTTTAAGTGTTCTGTCATAATATGTAATTTTCCACCCGCCATTTTGTTTCAAATGTGCCCTAAATAAAGTCACGTGGTGATGAAAGTCACATGACTAAACTGACTGAATGTTGTATTTGGGAAACGACCTATAGACAAGAGATCACAGAGGGCACCCACCATAGAATGTCAGCCAATAGAATGAAGGATCTTTTCTCTGCTTTAGTTTCCGTTCTTATCTCTCATCCTTTGAAAATTTCAAATATGCATAGGGAAACTTTGCAAAAAATTTACATAGATGCAATACACTTCTGTTGTCAAATTCAATATGGCCATTGTCTGTCATGTTTTGTTTAGATTTGTTTCAGAATGGACACAAGTTTTCTTCAATGCAAGATGGCAGCTTAGTCATGTTATTTTCTTATCATTCACAAAATGCAACAGGCAGAAATCTAAAGACCTACATATTTATGAAAGGAGTAGGTGCAATTATGGTCAATTTTGGCCCCATCTGAGATTGTCTTTATTTTGATACTATTTATACTTCAATATATGGGAATTATAAAAAAACACTGTTTCAACACATTCTGTTATGTTGTTGCCTAGCAATAGGCCTGGCAACGAGTATACAGTATTTATGCTAAAACAGATATTTGAATTGCTTTTAAGAACTTCTAACTTGTATATTAAGTGAGAAATTAAATTTTTTTTTTGTCAAAATCAAAGATGGCTACCATTCAAACATGTTGCTCTCTGATTGGGCTAAATTAAAATACACATAACAAAGGATCAGTTTCAGTTATGGAAGAGTGAAATTTAAAGTTTTTGTCAAAATCCAAGATGGCTGCCAGTTAATTATTTTCAAATGGTTCTGAAATGTATTATGCACAACAAGGGATCCTGCCACTGTCTACTTTCTGAGAAATAATAAACATTAATTGTGAAAAGATGTAATTCCCATCAAGGCATCAACTATCCTGTTTTTGGCTCATGGATAATAAATACCTAAGTTAAAGATTGAACATAAACAACGAAAACCAAGCAGGGGTATCACATCATCTCATCAGATAATGATGAATATCATAAAACCACAAGCTGTGCCACCCAACCATCTTCAACAGTTTATAAGTTATATTTATATTATAAATATGTTGTTTTTAAGATGCACCACCGCTGACAAATAGTATTTTTCCTCTATCAAACACAGTAGCATGCGATTTAGTATTTTTCTTCAGTTACAAAAGTTACTTACGTACTTTACACCATTACCACCATTGTAAAGTTTGAGCTTCTAATTTTACTTCAAGTTAAAAATATGAAAAATAATCAATTGCATCCCAAAAAAATTCTGTGGTACTATTTCCTATATGGATTTAAGTACTGATTGCCCATGTACCAAAGGCAAAAGGAATTATTTTATTATATTTTTTGTGTTAATTAGACATGTATGTTCACGATTTGACACCAATTATTTTTCAAATGATGAATATACAGGTATTACTAAGCAGTTAAAGGGAGATAATAAACTTCAACTACACATTGTCCAATTTGTAACCATGCCCTTTCTGACAACTGACAAATCATTTAATTGAAATGTTGTGCTAGCTTCAATATTTTTACCCCATTTCTGATAATTTGGTGACAATATTAATTTAAAATAATAATCTGTCAATAATCTAAATACAATTTTGCTATGATAACCAGCAGTGAAATATCAATATATAGATTTTTATCCTTAAATGCTATATGAATAATAAACAAGTCTGATGAATGCTGGGTACATGAAAATAGGTTCCAGTTATCAAATTGTATTTATCATGACAAGGAATGGTCATCAGTCAAATACAGTAACTTCTTGAATGTAGCACATATTTGTATACAGTATATATCATATAGTGTAAACACATACCTCCAAATCAATATTCTCCTTCATCAAGGACAGATTTTTGTAGGTTTTCACTTTGCGGACTTTCTGAAATAGAATGAACACTAACACATTTATTACCTCCAAGGTAACAAAATAAAAGAAGACTTATTACCTATTACCTGTTACCTCTTCAGAGACACTGTAGTTAGCTGCTTCCAGCTAGTTGTGGCGCATTTAATTTGTTTACTAGTCTTTAGTCCTGCTCTGTTTCTTAAAGAGTTTTAAACTATTGCCTCTAGTACTAGCTGAAGACATGGTAAATAGTTTGTCTTTATCTAGCTTATTTATTCCGTTTCAGAATTTTATAGACTTTGATCACATCGTTCCTTTTACTTCTGTATTCTAATGTGGGAAGTCCTAGCTTTCTAAGTCTTAAATGGTACGCTAGATTTTCAATAGAGTGAACTCTTTAAGTGGCTCTACGTTGGACATTTTCAAGAGCGAACTGATCTTTTTTTAGCAATGGAGACCATACCTGAGTTGCATATTCTAAATTAGGTCTAATTAGGCTTTTGTATAGAGTTAAGAACATAGTTATACCTGTATAGACAAATGTCATTAATATTAGCCCCAGTATGCAATTTCCTTTGTTAACTGCTTGACTAACGTTAACCTGCTGACTAAATTTAAGTTTGTTGTCAAAAAGTACGGTGACACCCTTATATCCCTACGGCCCAATAGTCCGAAGGCCCGTTAGTCCGAAGGCCCAATAGTCCGAAGGCCCGTTAGTCCGAAAATTAGTAAATATTGCAAGTTAGAGAGTTGTTATAGTTAACGTATTTTGACGAAAACATTTTTCGGCACTGATGATCTAACAATTTCTATGGACAGCAAGTTGTCATTTCTTCATGAGCAACGCCAGGTCAAAATTACATCAAAATAAAAAAAATAATAAAATAACATCTTACATTTTATAGGATATCTCACAAGCATACATTCTATGGATTATCTTACAAACATACAAGCGTTAAAATGTCCGATTGTTAGCCTTTTGTACACTGTATTACATTAGGATTAACATTGCTTCATGAATAAATGATGTATATAATCAAATCTTATCGAAAAATGACTTTTAATATACCTGTAAACGTCGTTATTTTGTACAATATATACATGTATTTAAGGACTTATTTTTGCTTCCACATTCTTTGAATTGTTTATTCTACCCATAATGATGGAAATGGTCCGCATAATGATATTTTTCGGGGAAATATTAAACAGGATCACATTGTACATATACAAAATAATACTCTTTAATATCAGATACGTTTATGTATTTCAAGATTATGCTCTTTTTGAAAATACGCTACATTTCGTTGTTTCATATCATTTTCCGTATCAATTCTATAGTCACATACATGTAAGTATACCTTAGCAAGTTTACAACAAATCTTTTGCATTGAAAACTGTAATAAATGTTTGTTTCATTTCAAGTACTATTCGCATATAAATCCCAATTGTATTATCTGTTTTCGGACTATCGGGCCTACGGACTATTGGGCCTTCGGACTAACGGGCCTTAGGACTAATGGGCCTTCGGACTGACAGGCCTTCGGACTATTGGGCCGTAGGGATATAAGGCGGTCACCAAAAGTACATCTAAATCTTTCTCGTACTGTACCTTCTCTATTTGTTCATTTTGTGGGAAGGAATGTGTGTCTTGTTCAAGTTTGCCTATGTTGATGTGTTTGCATTTTTTAGTGTTCAAGGCCATGTTCCAGTCTCTATAGTTCAAGTGACTACACTATTGATGTCGGCTTGAAGTTCTATATAGGCATTGCCTACTGTCTAATCCAATTGAGTTTTGTCAATAAAATTGTTTGAAATAGAGAAAATAAATAATTTATTCAAAATTATATAAGCGATATACTTACTCCAGTGAAAATATCAATTTTCATAATAAATATGATATTTTCATTCGCTTTTGACCAATCGGAATGCAGCATTGACAGTGAAAATATCATTTTGATTATTACGTTATTAGTTTGTACTAAAAAATGACATCATATTTTTGCTTAGAAATATGATGTTATGCTCATGAAGTTCCGACGTAATAATCGCAAGGGCAAATAAAATATACAATACAATGACGGAATAAATAAATCACCTGAAATACATCAAGGAACTCGTCTGGAGTGAGGTGTTTTACTTTATGTAACATGGTATAGCCAGCCATTATCAGTGGTACCCCGGATCCTGGGAAAGAACTCCTACAACATCAAAGGTTTTATATAATAATGAACCATAGAGGGGACATTCAGAATTCCAGGATACTGCTGTCAACTCTCTTCAGCTGTGGAATGTCCTGGAAGTCAGTGGGGGCTATAATGTGTTCTTCTCAATTTAATAAAAATTAGACATGTAACCCTGCTCCAGGATCCATTACGATGTTCTACGATACACTCAAATACATGATCTAACAACTCTCTGTTTGGGGTCAGCATTACCTGGCCTAGAAGCGGGACGTTCTAATAGCCGTTTATGCTTCCAAGAGAATCAACCACATCAAAGATTTCATAGGCAACATGCCAACCATAGGGGTCATGCTGAGTTGACTCCGAAAAGAGTTGTTAGATCTAGAGTGTATTGTAGCTAGCATCGTAGTGGAGCAAAATTACATGTCTAATTTACTTAGATTGGTCTCCTTCTCTAGCCTTCTTAAATCTTGATATAGAAAGCGCTTCAGAATGGTTTGAATTTTTAGTCGATCAAATTATTTAAGGAATAGATGTTTATTTTGTTGAGGTTATGAGGGTATTATGATAATGGAGCACGTGTAAATTATGTAACCCCTTATATTTACAGTTTTTCAAGTAAATGAATATAATTTTTTCCCGCGGCAGTTGCATATTTTTTATCAAAATAGCCATATTTTTTTCTCTCCCGTTATTGTCAACGAATTCGATTGAGCAGCTGATTGGAATCGAATCATTCATATGTTCCCACCAAAAGTGGGGTCATGACCCGGCGTTACTAAGCCAACGACTATTCCTGTAACAATAGAATCGCCGCACGTGTTGAACTATCATTATGCGCTGATAATGATAATACTAGTAAGCATGGTAATTGAGTCCATGTCAGTGCAAACTGTAAATATTACCCTATATCAAATATTACAATAAGCAGGCTTTGTAGAAGTTGCCGTAACCAAAGCAAGAGCTGCAACAAAAGACAACACAGAGAAGTTTTAGTCCTAATTATCTATATGACAGCTATGTACTAGAAGATTTCTTTCGAAAAAATATATATCCTTTTATACTTGAAAACAAAATTGTACTGAATTAATATTATTTTGAAAACACATACTTACTCTAATTTCTTAATCAAGTATGCATCCTGACTCCGTAGTAAATCCAAAAATGCTTGATATTCAAATAAATATTTGTCTAAGTCAAAGTCTTTATTGACAACAAAGTGCACCAAGTAGATGCTGTCCCGCACATTATTTGAGGAACTTTCACCCAGTATTTCAATTCTCTCCTGAAAAAAGAGATACAACAATACTTTTTAGTGAAATACACAACAGGTACTTAAATGATATGAGAAGATGAATAAGCAATTACGGAAATATGTTTTCTTTTGCTTCAGACATTTCTTATATAATTGATAGAAAATGAGATGAGTTATTTGAATTTGTAATGCAATTTTGCACACCAGTAAGTTAAATCACAAAATCCATATAATTATGAGAAATTTTGCAGTTGATTGTAGGTGAAGTTGAGTTACTGCTTTATAATAACATGCAGATTAACTATATACAATTCAACAAGAGGCCCAGAGGGCCTGTATCGCTCACCTGGTTTGTAATGTCAAGTAATGTTCTGAGTACAGATTCATTGTTCTTTCCTGAAAGAAAATTGAATATTTACGTCTACTTACCCTATTGGGCACCATCCTTTCTGCCCCCGGGGGGTCACAGCCAATATTTATACGAAGTCTATTCCACTTCCCCCAAGGATGTTTCTGGCCAAATTTGGTTTAAATCCATGCAGAACTCTAGAACTAGTGGCGATTTATAGGATTTACCTCTATTTCCCCTATTGCACCCTGCCCCTCCTGCCCACGGGGGGTCAGAGCCAAAATATATTCAAAATCTGTTTCTCTTCCCCCAAGGATGTTTCTGGCCAAATTTGGTATAAATCCATGCAGAACTCTAGAACTAGTGGCGATTTATAGGATTAACCTCTATTTCCACTATTACACCCTGCCCCTCCTGCCCCCGGGGGGTCAGAGCCAAAATATATTCAAAATCTGTTCCTCTTCCCCCAAGGATGTTTCCTGCCAAATTTGGTTTAAATCCATGCAGAATTCTAGGACTAGTAGCAATTTATAGGATTTACCTCTATTTCCCCTATTTGGCCCCTCCCCTCCTGCCTCCGGGGGTCAGAGCCAAAGTTTACACAAACTCTGTTTCCCTTCCCCAAAGGATAATTCTTGCCAAATTTGGTTTCAATCCATGTAGAACACTAGAACTAGTAGCGTTTTATAGGATTAATCTCTATTTCCCCTATTGGGCCCCACCCCTCCTGCCTCCGGGGGATAAAAGCCAAAATTTATACAAACTCTGTTCCACTTCCCCCAAGGATGTTTCTGGTCAAATTTGGTTTCAATCCATGCAGAACTCTAGGACCAGTAGCGATTTATAGGATTTACCTCTATTTCCCCTATTGGGCCCCGCCCCTCCTGCCCCCTGGGGCTCTGAGCCAAAATTCATACAAGCTCTGTTTCCCTTCCCGAAAGGATGTTTCTGGCCAAATTTGGTTTCAATCCATGCAACTCTAGGACAAGTAGCGATATATAGGATTTACCTCTATTTCCCCTATTGGGCCCCTCCCCTCCTGCCCCCTGGGGGTCAGAGCCAAAATTTATACAAACTCTGTTCCCCTTCCCGAAAGGATATTTCTGGCCAAATTTGGTTTCAATCCATGTAGAACTCTAGGACTAGTAGCGATTTACAGGATTTACCTCTATTTCCCCTATTGGACCCCGATTTATAGGATTTACCTCTATTTCCCCTATTGGGCCCTGCCACTCCTGCCCCCGGGGGGTCAGAGCCAAAGTTTATACAAGCTCTGTTTCCCTTCCCCAAAGGATGTTTCTGGCAAAATTTGGTTTCAATCCATGCAGAACACTAGGACTAGTAGCGATTTATAGGATTTACCTCTATTTCCCCTATTGCGCCCCGCCCCTCCTGCTCCCGGGGGGTCAGAGCCAAAGTTTATACAAACTCTGTTCCCCTTCCTCAAAGGATATTTCTGGCCAAATTTGGTTTCAATCCATGCAGAACTCTAGGACAAGTAGTGATTTTGGGATTTACCTCTATTTCCCCTGTAGGGCCCTGCCCCTCCTGCCCCCGGGGGGTCAGAGCCAAAGTTTACACAAACTCTGTTTCCCTTCCCCAAAGGATAATTCTTGCCAAATTTGGTTTCAATCCATGTAGAACACTAGAACTAGTAGCGTTTTATAGGATTAATCTCTATTTCCCCTATTGGGCCCCACCCCTCCTGCCTCCGGGGGATAAAAGCCAAAATTTATACAAACTCTGTTCCACTTCCCCCAAGGATGTTTCTGGTCAAATTTGGTTTCAATCCATGCAGAACTCTAGGACCAGTAGCGATTTATAGGATTTACCTCTATTTCCCCTATTGGGCCCCGCCCCTCCTGCCCCCTGGGGCTCTGAGCCAAAATTCATACAAGCTCTGTTTCCCTTCCCGAAAGGATGTTTCTGGCCAAATTTGGTTTCAATCCATGCAACTCTAGGACAAGTAGCGATATATAGGATTTACCTCTATTTCCCCTATTGGGCCCCTCCCCTCCCCTCCTGCCCCCTGGGGGTCAGAGCCAAAATTTATACAAACTCTGTTCCCCTTCCCCAAAGGATGTTTCTGGCAAAATTTGGTTTCAATCCATGCAGAACACTAGGACTAGTAGCGATTTATAGGATTTACCTCTATTTCCCCTATTGCGCCCCGCCCCTCCTGCTCCCGGGGGGTCAGAGCCAAAGTTTATACAAACTCTGTTCCCCTTCCTCAAAGGATATTTCTGGCCAAATTTGGTTTCAATCCATGCAGAACTCTAGGACAAGTAGTGATTTTGGGATTTACCTCTATTTCCCCTGTTGGGCCCTGCCCCTCCTGCCCCCGGGGGGTCAGAGCCAAAATTTATACAATCTCTGTTTCCCTTCCCCAAAAGATGTTTCTGGCAAAATTTGGTTTCAATCCATGCAAAACTCTAGGAGTAGCGATTTTGGGATTTACCTCTATTTCCCCTATTACACCCTGCCCCTCCTGCCCCCGGGGGGTCAGAGCCAAAATATATTCAAAATCTGTTCCTCTTCCCCCAAGGATGTTTCCCGCCAAATTTGGTTTAAATCCATGCAGAATTCTAGGACTAGTAGCGATTTATAGGATTTACCTCTATTTCCCCTATTGGGCCCCACCCCTCCTGCCTCCGGGGGATAAAAGCCAAAATTTTTACAAACTCTGTTCCACTTCCCCCCAAGGATGTTTCTGGCCAAATTTGGTTTCAATCCATGGAGAACTCTAGAACTAGTAGCGATTTATAGGATTTACCTCTATTTCCCCTATTGGGCCCCTCCCCTCCTGCCCCCGGGGGATAAGAGCCAAAATTTATATAAACTCTGTTCCCCTTCCCCCAAGGATGTTTCTGGCCAAACTTGGTTTCAATCCATGCAGAACTCTAGGACTAGTAGCGATTTATAGGATTAACCTCTATTTCCCCTATTGGGCCCTGCCCCTCCTGCCCCCTGGGGGTCAGAGCCAAAATTTATACAAGTTTTTTTTTTCTTCCCGAAAGGATGTTTCTGGCCAAATTTGGTTTCAATCCATGCAGAACTCTAGGACTAGTAGCGATTTATAGGATTTACCTCTATTTCCCCTATTGGGCCCCACCCCTCCTGCCTCCGGGGGATAAAAGCCAAAATTTATACAAACTCTGTTCCACTTCCCCCCAAGGATGTTTCTGGCCAAATTTGGTTTCAATCCATGGAGAACTCTAGAACTAGTAGCGATTTATAGGATTTACCTCTATTTCCCCTATTGGGCCCTGCCCCTCCTGCCCCCTGGGGGTCAGAGCCAAAATTTATACAAGCTCTGTTTCCCTTCCCCAAAGGATGTTTCTGGCAAAATTTGGTTAGAAGCCATGTAGAACTCTAGGACTAGTAGCGATTTATAGGATTTACCTCTATTTCCCCGGACGTCCGGACGGACGGACAACGGACGCCGCGCCATGACATAAGCTCACCGGCCCTTCAGGCCAGGTGAGCTAATAACCTCTTTATAATGACCATGACAATTATAAAATGACCTTGTGACCCATTGTATACTGACCTTAAACTGACCTTGTGTAATATATAGGAGTATGTTTATTGGTCTGAAGGTTTTAAAAGCAGAATTAAGGATTTCATTTATGGAGCCAAATTGCACCTTTTTGACCCTACCCAAAAGGTCTCTTGGGTTTCAGACCATATTTTTGTGCAATTTTGAATTCTCACTCCATAGAGTTACTACCAGTCAAATTTGGTTAGATTCTGACCAGAAGTTGATAATATTTGTGTCACTTGTTGATAGACGAATGACAGACAATGGATGTGGAGAACCACCAAACAGTACTGTATAGTTACTCATAATCGCAGGGTTTTTAATTGCAATAAATTCACAGATTCATCCAAATTTGCAAAATTTGACGCCTCACAAAATTAATCAAAATCATGGTTTTACTATTAGTCTGTAGTATGAATGTGGCTTTCAAAAGCTACAAAGATAATTCGCAAAAAAAAAACCTTCAGGAGAATTATAACGTAAGAAAGAACTAATTGAAAGATGGTTCACAATATGAAAATATAATATAATGTCCACTGCGTACTAATAGTAGCCTTGAGAACATACCTTTTTTAATGTACTTTCAGTATAATCTTTCAAACTTTTTATGATGGGGGTAACAGATGTTGCTGGTAACTGAAAAGATAAAGAACGAAAAATTAAGTTTCAAAAAATATTGTGACTGACTTTAACACATCAGCTAGGGTTGTACAGTGCCAAACTAACGCTGACTTTGGTCATAACAATACTGCTGCTTAGTTAATTACATGATACATCAGATATCTGGATTTAGTTGCTAAGAAGATCATTAGCATATATAATCACTTAATTCTTTTTTTTTTTCTAAATATATTTTTATTCAGTCATCAGCAAATACAGATACATATGCAACATTCTTATTTCATTCTCTCATAATTTATAAATTACTTTTTTGTATCAATATTAATGAATATTTGTATAAATATTACATTTTGGAATCTCACCCTTTTCACTCATATAGTAGTACTGAGTTCTGTCATTCAACAATCCATTATTCTTTCATTCCATAGATTGTTTCTGTCAATTTCACCACACACTTCCATATTTTACATACAGCCTTCTTAAATTTCACAGAAAATCACACATTTTGGAATCTCACCCTTTCACTCTTTAATAACATTGAGTTCTGTCATTCAACAATCCGTTATTCTTTCATTCCTTAGATTTTTTTCTGTCAATTTCACCACACACTTCATTATTTTACATACAACCTTCTTAAATTTAACAGAAAAAAAAGTAAAATAAAATAATTGACCATATTTAACTAGCTATTTAGATGTTATTTTAAGGCCTTTATTAAAACAATGATTACAGAGTTTTTGATAATATTTGTACATGTTAGTAAATTATCTGCTTTAAGTTTCAGTTGTTTTTTTATCTCGTTCACTACAGAAACTGTGTTTTGTTCCTCATTTTCAAATTTCTTTAGATTCCTTGCATTCCAAATTTGCCATTTGGTGTTGAATATTACAAAATTACACCATTTATTTATATGATCCACATAATTAGAGATTCCGAAAATTCTTTCTTTTTCGTATAGATTGATATAGTTTTGTTCATTAATATTGCTTGTTGCAAATTCGTTAATTAATTTTTCCATTTTGTTCCAAATTGATTCATTGAAAAAACAATTGCTAAAGAGGTGATATTGTGTTTCTTCTTCGTTCTTACATAGATTACATAGAGCATTTGATTTTTGCATTAATTTAAGTTTATACTCGGTCGTTAAAATCGGTCGTTAAAATTCTATGATAACTTCTCCATTGAAAATCCTTGATTTTTCTATCGATTATTTTATCATTTAAAGAGAGCCAGGTTGCATTCCAATTTAGAATAAATTTTTCATTCCATTTTTTGATGGATTTTATTTCATTACCTTTGTTAAAAATTATCAACTTAATACACTTATTAAAATGCTTGTTTAAAATCAGAAGACTGTTTTTATATTTAACTACTAAGTCATCTGAAATTTGGAGAAATTCATTATCATTTTCATTATTGTTTCGCAGTAAAGTTTTCGCAAATTCTGATCACTTAATTATTAATAAGTCTCATTCGTCCATTTCTGCGGAACCTGTAAGTATATCATCTTTATGATATGCTACATGGATGAAAAGCTAATTACGAGAGGCATATGGGTCTTAATGGTCACCTGATCATGACATATGATACAAAGCTATCATATGGACTGTATCATAGTTTCCTAAATTACTGACAAACTATTTCTATTTTCAAACTCTTCTAAGATGTTATAGATGTTTGGCAGCAAAAAGTCTCATCGAGCATTAGTGAGTGTCTACTAAAGTTTTAGTGTTGACAAAGTAAAAAAATGATCATTACAAACAGCAATAACTCTGTATCTTATAGTCAGACTATCTCCATGTCAAAACTCTACCAAGATATTAGACTGCCTACAAAGTCTCATTAAGCCCAGTGAATGTTAATTCAAGATATTGTATTCACAATATCCAATAGTATTTACCTTAGTACAAAAAGGAAATACATATAACTGTCCGATAATTTTACTTTTTAAACTTGTCCAACATATTACTATAGTTAGTATACTAAGTTTTATTAAGCTTGGTGAATATTTATTCAAGATATCATGTTCACAATAAAAAGTTAAAGGGCAATATAAGATGATGGACAAAAGACTATCACAATAGGTCACCATGAACGATAGAAAGTAGTTTTCTAAAACTAGTTATACCAGAAATTATTAGCACTTGAACATGATAATGTTGACATGCATAAGCTTAGTCACCTAACTGGGCCCTGGTTATTGCATGGTTTATTATCAGCAAACACGGTTGCCAATTGCTTTAACATTCATCAGTTAAAAATTAAGAGTCTAAATAACTTACCTTTATTAAACATTTTATTGTAAAAATAGTATGCAACATCACTTGATAGTTCTGTAAGCTTTTCTTTTTCATTAATCTCTGAAATTTAACAATGTTAAGAATTTCACAATATTCTATACATTATATATTGCACTCTAAATAGATATTTTCAGCAAAATTACAAACAAAATTGACATTATTGATTCTTTTATGAAATTTTGTTCATATTTTGTTAATATGTACTTATTACAATAGCTCTATTCTTTCTAATGATTGAGCAGTGTAACCTTTAACTTGTCACCGTATTCAACCCAATAAGCCTCCTTTTAAGGCACTTACATCAAATTAAAAGCAAACCAAAAATATGAAAACTGTTGGTTTCTTTATTGGTTTAAAGAAATAGATTTTGATAAATCAACATATCAGATATGTGCAATCTGAGAAAAGAGAATCTAAATAAGAATCTGCTATTAAAAATGAAATAGTCCATTCAGGTATAACATTCCAGGAGAGGGCTAATATAGGCATTGCCTGTTGCCAATTCCCAATTGCAATCATACTATGAAATAATCTGTACTCCATTCAGGTGTGACAATCACAACCAATCATTAACTTACAATCACATCATCTATGGCCATCAGTAGAAACATCTCCACATTCTCCAAACCTAGCATGCCTGTGTGTTGATAGACTTGCCTGGGTAAATAGCGCAGAGATAATCTGTCAACTATTCCTACCACAAGCAAGGAGTTCCCTACAAGTAAGAAATAGTTCAATAAATATATGTATTAGCTATTCCCATCACAAGCAATGATAAAGGCAAGAAATAGTTCAATACATATATGTATTTAACATAATATATCAACTCTATTGCATCCTAATTCAATCAAACCATTACTTGTTACTATCAGTGGTAAATAGTTAACAAGAAAACTGATATTTAGTGCTAATGCATACCTGGTGATACCTTAACTGTTTACACAAGAAATACTATAGTCTTTTATTAACACATCTTTATAGATCTGAAATGTATTTATTGGTTGAAGCTGTCCAATGAGCTTATATTGACTGGTTTATGCCACTTTGTTAACTCTTAACAACAGCATCACTGGTGTTCTGTACTTTTGTTACCATGAACAATAAATGCCCCATTTAAGCTTCTTTGTTTTTGTTTTAAGAAAAATACAAGTTATGATTTTCAGTTCTTTCCCATCCTTTTTAATTAAGAGAAAAAAACACAGCAAAACTACAGCTGTGGTTTTGGAGGTCAATTAACTCGTAACAAAGGGGTCTAACTCTAAACAAGAGGCTCAGAGGGCCTGTATCGCTCACCTGGTTTGTAATGCCAAGTAATGTTCTGAATACAGGTTCATTGTTTCTTTTCTGAAGGAATTTTAATATTAACCTCTAAGTCCCCTATTGGGCCCCACTCCTCTTGCCCCCAGGGGGTCAGAGCCAAAGTTCTGTTCTCCTTCCCCCTAAGATGTTTATGGCCAGATTTGGTCACAATCCAAGCAAAACTCTAGGACAAGTAGCGATTTTTAGGATTTACCTCTATTTCCCCTATTGGGCCCCACCCGTTCTGCCCCCGGGGGGCCAGAGCCAAAATTTATACAAGTTCTGTTCCCCTTCCCCCAAGAATTTTTGTGGCCAATTTTGGTTACATTCCATGCAGAACTCTATGACTAGTAGCGATTTAAAGGATTTACCTCTATTTCCTCTATTGGGCCCCACCTCTCCTGTCCCCAGGGTGTCAGAGCAAAAATTTATACAAGTTCTGTTCCCCTTCCACCCAGGGTGTTTGTGGCAAAATTTGGTTACAATACATGCAGAACTCTATGACTAGAAGCGATTTAAAGGATTAACCTCTATTTCCCCTATTGGGTCCCGCCCCTCCTGCCCCCGGGGGATCAGAGCCTAAATTTATACAAGTTCTGTTCCCCTTCCCCTAAGGATGTTTGTGGCCAAATTTGGTTACAATCCATGCAGAACTCTAGGACAAGTAGCGATTAATAGAATTTACCTCTATTTCCCCTATTGGGCCCCCCCCCCTCCTGTCCCCGGAGGGTCAGAGCCAAAATTTATACAAGTTCTGTTCTCCTACCCCCAAGGATGTTTATGGCCAAATTTGGTTACAATCCATGCAGAACTCTAGGACAAGTACCGATTTATAGGATTTACCTATAATTCCCCTATTGGGCCCCGCCCCTCCTGCCCCCCGGGACCAGTGCCAAAATTTATACAAACTCAGTTCTTATTCTCCCAAGGATATTTCTGGCCAAATTTGGTTACATTCCATGCAGAACTCTATGACTAGTAGCGATTTAAAGGATTTACCTCTATTTCCCCTATTGGGCCCCATCCCTCCAGCCCCCGGGGGGCCAGAGCCAAAATTTATACAAGTTCTGTTCCCCTTCCCCCAAGGATGTTTGTGGCCAAATTTGGTTACAATCCATGTAGAACTCTATGACTAGTAGCGATTTAAAGAATTACCTCTATTTCCCCTTTTCGGCCCCGCCCCTCCTGCCCCCGGGGGTCAGAGCAAAAATTTATACAAGTTCTGTTCCCCCATCCCCAAGGATGTTTGTGGCTAATTTTGGTTACAATCCATGCAGAACTCTAGGACAAGTAGCGATTTAAAGAATTTACCTCTATTTCCTGTATTGGGCCCCGCCCCTCCTGCCCCCGGGGGGTCAGAGCCAAAATTTATACAAATTCTGTTCCCCCTCCCCCAAGGATGCTTGTGGCCAAATTTGGTTACAATCCATGCAGAACTCTATGACTAGTAGCGATTTTAAGGAAATGTTGACGGACGGACGGACGACGGACGGACGACGGACGCCGCGCCATGACATAAGCTCACCGGCCCTTCGGGCCAGGTGAGCTAAAAAGGTGAAGGTATCTTGTTCCGATAAAGAGTATGTACATCTATACTTTTTCAGAAGGATTCTTGCTATCAAGTTTCATTGAAATCCCTCAAAGTGATTTAGCAGGAGTAAATGTTTAATTGTTTTGTAACAAAGGGGTAAATTACACCTCTCCTTTTAACAGCCACCGTCACGTAAGGACGTGCTAGGTTTGTTGGTGAAGGAAAGCCGGAGTACCCGAAGAAAAACCACCAACCAGAGGTCAGTGCCTGGCAACTGCCCCATATGGGATTCGGACCCGCATCCCTAGAGGTGGAGGGCTTATTTGTAATATGTCTGGACATCTTCACCACTTGGCCACCGCAGCCCCAGAAGATAGGGAGAAAGTTACATTACCTTATAGAATTGGTAACAACATTCAGTAACGCAAAACCCATTGTACCTGTAAACAGATGAAGTGAGACAGATGAAGAAGGTGTCTGTGACAAACCTAAATCTATAGTCCAGGATAGTGACATACTAATTACAATGTACCTATTTCTTCTGTTTGCATTGCTCCTTGGTACAACTCCTTCAGAGGGAGAGGAAATCTTTTCAAGTATCTGTTCCTATCCTCATTCATTTTCCTGTACATGTTCTGTTTAGTTGTAGTCTGCAAATAACAAAGTGTAAAATCAAAGTGAAAACCAAATCTTGTAGACGCTGAAGAAAGTGTTGCAAAATTCTAAAATGTCCAATACACCTTGTATAGAAAAATATCAGGTAATAATCAATTTCATTTAAATGGAAATTCATTTATGCAATACTCCAATTTTAGTGAGAATATTTATAGATAAAGTTCAAATGTGAGTACATGCTGTAAACCAACTTTCTAATTTCATGGCTACTAAATCCCGCCCATTTCCATTTCAGAAAAAGTTTGTGAAGATTAACATTCGCGGATTTAAAATTGACAGGAAATTCCTATGATTAAGATGTGAATTTAATTTGTGGAGATAAACTTTCACAACTTAACTTGGATCGTGAAATTTTCTTAAGTAAATCACACACGAAAGAATGTTGGTTTACATTTCTTGCTCTCCTGAGGTTTAGAGATGAGGTGGTCATGTGATTATGATGTCATAGATTACACCATAAGCTCTTCAATTCTGAGCCAAGTTTTAAGATCCATTTGGAGCAATTAATACCACCAGGCCCTTATTATTGGTTGGTATTTTTTTCTAGGAACTCTGGCCCTGATTTCTCGAAAAAACTTAAGTCCAAAATTGACTTGCCGTATTTTCCGGAGTATAAGTCTAAAGTTTATGTTTACATAAGGAGAAAAACTAAGTTTTGACTGAAGTCTGCACTTTTGTTTCGAGAAATTGGAGCCAGGTTTCCATTCCCCATCAAAAACCTGTAACTTCCAAAAATGACCAAAACCTAAAACATTGTGAATCAATCAAACTTCCACGCTGATATCTATGAAATTTACCTGTGTAAGAAAGGCCAGATCAAGATGATTCTTTATATGAAGGTAAACTGTAAAAGATTACAAATAAGATATGAATGGAATTAAAACAATCTCGTAACTTTGTTTACTTGTCTGACAACATCAGATACCATAGCCAACAGACCATAAGTTTTTACTAAGAATTACCGAGATTATGTCCTCCTTACTTAGAAACTCAGGATTACATATTAAAACATATCATTCACACCAAGAGTATAAAGATACATTTTACTGATACTCTGAATCTTCAAACTATAGAAAGACCAGCAGATCAAAACGTTTTGTAGTGAATCAGGATACTGGATTATCTCCCCTAATTTCAGGACTAAAGATTACAGTGACAATGTAGACTTAACACAAACTGTTCAATTTTAGAAATTAGTGCACCTGCAGCAATACACCAAATTTGTATTTAAATAATGTTTGCACAAAAATCTATCAATCTACTGATATTTAACTACAAATTTCACAGATTTTACAAATAACAATATACCATGAATTCACGAGTATTACCCGCAGCGGGATATAGCCCACAGGAAGCAAAATCCCCCCAGACATTACAGTGTAGAGCCCGCATACTTTTCAAAGTTGGTAATAGTTTCCACAGATAGCCTGCATCGGCTGATAGCCCACTTTGGCATCTTCTGATGTAACAAATTGTATAGCCTGCGGGCAATACACAGGAAAATACAGTATATCAATTAATGACCAAATCAAATATGTATATCTGCTTCCAAGACTTTTTCACTTCTCTTTATTTACTTGTTAGCAGTATCCAGTAATCTAACTTTTCTAAATTAAAATGAATGTCAAAATTGAACAATCTGAGTACTGTAGTACATTATTTACTTTATTATTAGTATTCTACAAGAGGTTTATTTTACCATTTGATATGGTATAATATTTAAACATGGGCATGATTCTCCCCTCAAGTGTTGTATTTATACGATCTTAGATAAAGATAAACCTACTTTCATCAGCACCACAGCTTTCCATCACAATACTATCCCTATATCGGCGATTTTGTTCTATACATTCTCTTATTGAATCTGTAAATAAATAAAAAGACATTTTCAATATTCAGATAAAATGTAACTCATATCTACTTTAACATGTTGGTCACTATGAAATGCCTAATATATTTCAAAACTTAGATGAAACAATCTCAATCTGATTGAAATCCAGATCCTTAGTCTCATACTGTTTGAGGATCTGACAACATCTTGTTAGGGGTTGCGTTATGATGAACTTAAGTACTCCTTGTACTTCAATTCAAATATATTATCTCCACCTGACTAAAATCAAGAAGAAACAATCATTTCATCACAGCATGTATATGTATGTAGCTATATTGTGCATGTATATGTGTGTAGCTATATTGTGCATGTATATATGTGTAGCTATATCATGCATGTATATGTGTGTGTAGCAATATTGTGATATGTGGGCATATGACTATACACACAAATTAGATTCTGAGAGCTTTACACACCAATTTCCCACCAATTAAGAAATTCGAAAGTAGCAATATGATTGGCCAATTCAAAAGGTCACCAGAATGTGACCCCTACCAGGTAATGGCATGTTGTCAGATCCTCTATCGAACACAGTAAGACTATACAGAATTTATTTCAATCAAACTGATCTATCTATTCAGGGTTTCAGTTTACACTATCCCTACAGATTTTAAGCACGAAAAATGAAAAGGACTCCGCCTTTTTCTGGAGGTCCATTTTTATTTTGAACCCAGCGCAAACCCTGCTACATGTATCATAAGAATTTAGCTTAGAAACATGCAGTTTGTAAAGCCTGCAATGTGTGCCTCTTTTGATACTAGAATAATCCATTGATTAGTATTTAACAACCCAATATTGAAAGTGTTCTCTCTCCAAAGAGCTTTCAGTTTAAAATGAAACTTTTTACTTGATTTTCCTGTCATTTGTTACATAGATTTACCTGCTGCCTTTTTATTCAGCTTACATCTTTTTGACTGGCGCTCCCATCTCTGTAGATATATTGGTAACTTTGGACCATCAACAGAGACGTAACAATACATCAAGGTACACAATCTGTTCACCCTCAAAAGTCTTTGACTGCTCCGAATCATTTTGTTGATACTGGAATGGTAAAGACCTGAACAATGAATGTTTCACACTATAAATTTTTCATTTACATGTTTCTATATATTAGTTATATGTTTCTATATATGCATATACATGTACTGCAGTACAGTGACTTGAAATTAACAGAAGGAAACTATAACCAGGGGACATAAGCATTTATCAGTTACGTAATTGTCATGTGTCTTTTCATTATTTTTTTTTCAGTTGGTTATCCTGGCTATACTTTAAGATATTATATATCAAACTGTTGTTTAATTTGACAAAATTCTCAACAAATTCTGTTATTTTACTTACAATAAATTCAGGTGACATTTTTTGGTAAGAATGTAGAAGAAAATTGTTGCATGAAATAACACTAATTTCACAAAACTGAGGCAACAGACAATTATGAAAATGCTGTCAAATAAGAAAATGCTAGTTTATTTTCATCCTTGATACAATACTTAATTACTATAACTGATGATAAATCCACACCTGGACTATCTCATAATAAAACTGGAAGTAATAGAACAGAACAGGTAATTTAGTCCTTTGATGTTTACGGTACACTGTAGTTGATTGTGTGGTTTTGAAGTTGGGCATGTCTCTGTAGTCTTCAAAGGAAATTTTTGCAGGCCTATGAGGGTTGGATATAATGTAAGTTATATATGTAGTAACCTTTGGAGTATCGTGGATGGTTAATTTTCTGTTTGATATAAGAATAGAAGACTCATTGGAAAAACAACAAAAAAAACACACACACAAAAATAACAGCCAAATGTATGAAATGCATTTTGTATATCAATAGTGAAAAACAACAGTGATGAATACTAATGTCACTTGACTGCAGTACATATCATACAGGTTGGGGACACTCCCGTATATGCAGGATAGTCCTGCATTTGAGTAATAGTCCTGTATTTGAGGGATAATT
The DNA here is from genome assembly GCF_041381155.1 of Argopecten irradians. Classification (NCBI taxonomy): domain Eukaryota; kingdom Metazoa; phylum Mollusca; class Bivalvia; order Pectinida; family Pectinidae; genus Argopecten; species Argopecten irradians. Next base: position 38,747,913 of record NC_091136.1, read on the forward strand.
TTGTTACGCAAATGCAGGATTCTGTGAAATGAAAATGGATAAAGTTGTTTTTAAAAATTTGTATCAAAACAGGGCGTCATAATTTTCAGATAGCCATATAACTGATTGAAGACTTTATGTTTTATGACTATTGAATTCTATTATCTCACTCCGTAATAAAGTGACAATGTAGGTGCTCTCCATAGACTACAGTGTAAAGCCATCAGGGAAATTTAGTGCAAATGTCATGGTTGATTGACTTTTACCTGTGTTCTATTTTTAGCCCAATTGTAAGCAATAGAAGTGAATTTGTTTGTGACTTTTACAAACATTTAGATAATGAATTTTTTTCCATTTGAGTAATAATGTGGAAAGTTGTATTAATGATGCCATGTAAAAATTTTGACGTCCTTTTTTGATAACAATGTTTAAAATAACTTTATCCATTTTCATTTCACAGAATCCGGCATTTGCGTATCAAAATTATCCCTCAAATACAGAACTGTTACTCAAATGCAGGACTATCCTGCATATACGGGAGTGTCCCCAACCTGTTATATGTAATATTTTTTTGGCCATTCAAAAGTAAAACGGGGACCATATTCAACAAGTACAATTTTATATGGACAGTTGGGTACAATTCTGTACATGTAACTTCATTATATAATCGGTAAATATGTCCAACAATAGTATAAGATAAATGTTAAGATTTTAAAGACAACATATTTTATCTATAATAGCCACAAATAGGTTAACTTGCCGCACGAAATCAGATACTATACATAAGCTTACAGTGCAAATTACCAGCAATAAATGTATCCCATGTCAGCATCAGGCCATGCATGTTACAATCTACACAATCTAATTGTTCTGTGATAAAAGGTATCGTACGTAGTCCGTCATTGACAATGTTCCGGTCGGTAGTGCTAGTATGGAATCTGTTACATACAGTGGGTCTGCCCTCTTCGGAGAAATAATATTACCAAAAATCCAATCCTGTTTACAAAACCATCGCATTGAAGAGAAACTACTGTCATATTGGTCTGAAAACTAACATAGCAGCAGATAAATATAAATAACACTCGCACGTGTATTTTGTTTGTAGTGAAAATGAAACCGGAAGTTAATGGTAATAAACAAAATTAAGGTAAGTGCTGGGCATATGAATTCCGGAGGTTTAAAATGTCCTTTCATACTTATTTCTTAAAAACTGACTAACTCGAATTCGTCAGTTTATCTTAATATTGAAAGAAAAATAACACTTCAGTTTTTTTATTTAATATTTTGAATCTTTGAAATAAAATATTTCATTTTCCTTATTCTAATGACAATCTTGAAACCGGGATTTTTTCAAACGGTAAAATTTACTTATTTATTTTTACCTATGTACTGCCATCAACATGATATCAACAAATGGGTAGATCATGCTAATCTATAGCTGCATACATGTAGGTCACAAAGAATGTTTGCAGGACCCTCATTTACGGCCCTTTCTCACACCGTACTCCAACAATGTTCAGGTATTGCACGATGAACCACTTTTGATCATTACGCCGTGTCTGACCTCGTCGCCCATCTGTTTTTCTCAATACCGACGTTTAATATTATTGGATTATCTCACACCGGTTATTGAACTATACATTGTATGTAGTTAGAACTTTTAATAGATACATGTAGTTATTGTTGATCATATGCTCTAAGGACTAACTTGTATGTTATTTTTAGCATTTATACCCTTTCATCAAATTTTATTCCAAAACGAAAAAGGATCTTTTTTATATAAGTAAAGGACTGCCAGTGCCTATATACTGTATATGTCAGTTCTCTCATATACGTTTTTATAAACGTCTCTATATATATATCCTTACACTTTGACATTGATTGTCTTTCAGTAATTTAATGTGTAAAAGTTACACACCAATCAATCTTAAAGTGAATAGTCGGGCAAAGAAAACCAGTCTAAATGCGTTCATTGGCCTTCCAAAAGTTCTCACATATTAATACGACGGTCAAGTTCTGCTTAGTTTCCCAGTTCTGACCATTAAAGTAAAGAAAAATTGAAAGCATTGAAAGCGAGGCTGTGTGGAAATGACATAGTGAGCCGGGAGGACGTTTTAGAATTCCCATACTTTAAATTAATTTCTTCGTATGCAGACAGATTTTGACGAGATATTTTATTTTTCCATTTCATAAGAAATTATACTGGATACATTCACACCATTTTTACCGACTTTAGCCATCCTTGCCCGACTGTTCACTTTAAAAAGAAGACAAAAAAAAATCAAATATAACGTTTTCATTATAGTTCATAGTAGCGATATTAATATTCAGGTTTGAAATATGTATACAAGGTCAATAGCAACTTTTGTTTTGAATTACAAATTTAATATGCATATCACTTCAATTATAGAGCAATGTACAATGTATTGATGTAAAGACATTTAGATTATGAATTAAAATAAAATCTAAAATGTATAACAAGTGACTAAGCAAAGCCTAAAATAATAAAATCAATCAGTCTTCTAAAGTGAAGCTAAATTCATAATTATGTATCAAAAATATTACTGCAGCAAAAGCCAAATTTTAAGTGTAAAATATTGTCATAGTACACTTCTAAAACAAAGTGAAACGTTCAAATTTTTTCACAAATAAATGACTTCCTTCATCTGCATTAACAGTAAAACTGATATATCACAAGTTTTATGAAGTCAATCCCCAACAAGTTTAAAACTCCAATTCCTCCTAGATAAGCAAAGCTAAACGATCATATTCATCAAAGATGGCTACAGCAAAGTTAAAGGTTCAAAAATTTTCACAGACTATTAAATGCATGGTTTCAATCTCTTCAAGTTTTCTCCAAGATTTTTTCAAGTTTGTCAAGAACAAATTGACAATTTGGTCTGATGCTTGGATCATCCTCTGTACAGATTTGAGCAATCCCTTCCAACTCGATGATGCCAATTTTTAATGAGATCTCGTCGACCATAAATCCTACAGCATAGACATCAGAGGCTGGTGTTGAAAACTGACCATTTCTTACTTCTGGGGCGTAGTTCTCACAGAAGGTCATCCCATGATTTGGATCTGCTGAGAACCGATGTCCTCTCCTGAAGGTAGCAAGGCCCATGTCAATGTATCTGTCAAAGAGCGAAAATGGTAAGGTTGATATTGTTTAAATTCTTTAACAGGCAGGGTTAATATAGCAAAATCAGATTTATGAGATGCAATGTTATAAGATCCACAATGAAATTAAAGATAAAAATTTAAAACAAAGGTCAATAGGAACCATTATGCATATGGAATTATTAAAGATTTATAGAGCTCTTCAGAGAAATTGTGTTGTCTGCTGGCAATTCTGTATTCCAAACTCTGTGTATCCAGGGAAATATTCACAAGACTTTTTATCATAAGTACAATTATATATCAGAGGAATGTGTCACTCTCACTTACCTGACCATGTTTGTCATGTCGTCAGATTGCCAGTTGACCAAGACGTTGTCTGTTTTGATATCATTGATCAAGACTTGCATCTCGTGGATCATCTTCAATCCCCAGAATAGCTGATAGACCACAGCGATCCATTTCCTATGTCCATTATACGTGTGTGGACGGTCCTTCAGCAGCTTCTTCAGAGTGTAGCCTTTGGCGAAGCATTCCTGGACAAGGGAGACATCAGTAGATATGAATGGAGACACCGTCAGTCCGAAGCATTGAGGGACACAGTTGGTGGACTGTAGATATAACAATATCTGGGCCTCGTGGTGGATATCGTACAGAGTAGTGCTCTCCTCTTCGTACTCTTTCACACACATATCTACTGTGAACTGGGAATGTTTGGCGAAGTAGACACACCCGAAGCCTCCTCGTCCCAGAACCACAGTGTTATCTTCTGTTTTTTCATAAGTGATGTCACAACTCTCTACCACAGGAATACTGATGTCGTCCAGGGAGGAGGGAATGTCTGCTGTTGGAGGGTATCCAAATTCTTCAAATGGCGAAGTTTTGGATAAAAACTTCTCTAGTTGACCGTCACTAGGAACTTTCTGGTGGAACCTATAAAGAGAGTTTTCATGCTTTACATATTTTTCAGTGGAGCCAATGGGACATAAACGATTTCTAGCTGGTTATAATTTATACAGAAGATTTTGTACACGCATATTTACAAACATTGGTTTGTCTTCCTGTTTCTTCTTTGTCCTCTTTCTGACATCATAGCAGGTGTCAACAGCGGCTGCTGCTGCACCCTGTTGGCTGTCTCCATTGTCAGGGAAAGACTGATTATGATGAATGTTTGAAATTCCCTCAGCTCCAACAGCTTCAGAATCGCCACTAGAAAGAAAATGTTCTCTATTATGAAATGTTTTTTTTTTTTTGAGAATCGAATTACCATCTGATTTTTTTCCCACTTTATCACACATCTTTATTATATTTAAAATGTGTCCATATTTAAGTGTATTTAAAGGCATTCTTTTTTCAGATCAGATATGAACATCACTTTACTACATTACATGTACCTCATTTTCGTTTTAGCACAAGTCTTTAACAACTTCAAAATGACACTGGACTCCATCGCATTCATTGTAAATGTTTTGCCGTCAAGTTGTCCAACTAAAAGACCTGATTCGCTGAAGTAAAACTGTAATAAAATGAATTAAGTTTAATCGTCAGTTTTTTATATAATATGAAAAATGTTTGGGTTTTTTAATCTTTGAAGAGATGTTCAAAATTTTAGATACCAAATACAAGAAGGGTGTAAGGTTTTATTATTCTAAAACCAAGTGATGACATTGATAACCAATTAAGTCTTTTTAGCGTAATTCATATACTGTAACACAATCTTCAATACATTTTTTAAATGATGATTTTTATTTTGATAATAACTGCAACTATTGCAGTCTTCCTTATGCACATACCATTCCTGAATATTTGCCACCATGGGTCAGTTTAGTTAAAACTATGTCCATTTCTGTTTGTGAAGCAAAATCTGCTACATTTGGTTTAATTTGAACGCTGGTGTTCATTGAGTTCTGAACTGATTGAACACTGCTGTTCTGTGTTTCCTTATACAGGACAGCTTGAACACTTGTATTCATGTTGTCCTGAACTGCCTGAACACTTGTGTTCATGGTGTCCTGAACTGCCTGAACACTTGTGTTCATGGTGTCCTGAACTGCCTGAACACTTGTATTCATGGTGTCCTGAACTGCCTGAACACTTGTATTCATGGTGTCCTGAACTGCTTGAACACTTGTGTTCATTGTATCCTGAACTGCCTGAACACTTGTATTCATGGTGTCCTGAACTGCCTGAACACTTGTGTTCATTGTATCCTGAACTGCCTGAACACTTGTGTTCATTGTATCCTGAACTGCTTGTGAGGCCATGTCCTTCCGATTCAAACCAGTGCAATATGTTTGAGTCTCAAGTTCTGCAGTGGATTGTCTAAATTGTGTTGAGGTAGAAGTACTCTCCGGTCTTAACTGAAATGGATAAAAGATTATGGATTAAAAGAAATATTTATTTGTATTACATTTTTCTATATGAATTTTTATGGTGAAAATGTATGTGGTATTATATATTTTCTCTGTGATAATGCCTAATGACTACAGAATTAGTAGAGGAGGCTACGAGGCCATGATTTATTATGTAATCATGTTAATCATGTAATCATGTAATTAAAACACCAATTTAAGTCCTTTTGACTTCTGGAGGCGTATCCTTGTATGTGATCAAATAATCGATCAGGTAGCACTATAACAAGTAGGAGAGAATTTGGAGGGTTCATTATGCCAGTGCTGGTTAAGGCGCGATTCAAAGGAGTTCACAGACTTTGCAGACACTACGTTTTCTGGCAAACTGTTCCATATATCTACAATTCTGCTGTTAAACCGATGTTTGGTTACTTCTAGTCTGGATACTGGCTTCAAGATCTTTTTAGAGTGACCTCTTGTGAAGGTGATGGGAGACATTGTAAACAATTTATCATTGTCGACTTTATCAATGTTGTTGATAATCTTGAACATTTGTATGGGATCGGAACGTTTTCTCCTATACTCAAGGCTTGGTAGTCCTAAGGATCTTAGTCGCTGTTCGTAGGATAATTTGGTTATTCCATTGAATCTTTTGGTCGCTCTCCTCTGGACATTCTCGATCACAAGTTTATCCTTAAATAACATAGGGTTCCAGATGCAGGATGCATATTCCATATTAGGCCGGATTAGGGACTTGTACAAGTTAAGGAACATTGTTCTATCGATGTAGGTAAAGGTTTTGAAGATCAGACCAGTTAATCTGTTAGCTTTTGAAACACAGTTGGAGGCATGCTCACTAAATTTCATTTTGCTATCAAAAGTTACGCCAAGATCTTTTTCGGATTTAGTTTTGGTGATTTCACTCTTTTGACCTTCATTTTCGATGTTATATTTGTTAATGTTGTCCTTGGAGTTACCGATACACAGGTGTTTACACTTTTTGGCATTAAGTTGCATGTTCCAGGTCTCGGTCCATTTGCAAATATTCTCAACATCTCTCTGTAGATCCTCTTTGTCATCATTGTTGCTTACTCCTTTCAATAATTTTGCGTCGTCGGCGAACATTTTTATTACAGTTTGCACAACTTCCGGCATGTCGTTCACGAAAATTAAAAATAATATTGGCCCTAAAATGCTCCCCTGCGGGACCCCGCTTGTGACGTCACTTACGTAGGAGAATTCACCGTCAATACAGACCCGCTGCTTCATTCCAATGAGAAAGTTTTTGATCCAATGTAAAACATTTCCTCTGATACCATTATTATAACTTTATTATAAAATGAACTAAAATTCTTATTTTTAACATGTAAATTCAAAAGCAATATATATTAGCTTTTCCTTCCTTTTTATATAAAAACATTTTTATTATATTTAATTTCGCGGAAAACTAACCCATTATCTCCTTACTGATTAAAATTAGGCCAATACATACTAGTTGAAGGAGATGTTGGTACATATTGTTAGGTAGAGACTTGTCCATCCCAATACCTAGATTTGAGAAAGCTTCTTGTTGGTCAGTCTCTCTTAAAATCTGTTCATATACACCGGTATCACGGTTTGCAATGAGCCTACATCGGATCCCTTTCTTTCCTCGTCTGTAAATGTTATACATGCCATCCTCACACCCAACATACAGCTTCATCTCTCTCTGGACATAGCTGTTATAGGAGTTAACCATTTCATCCATGATGTTGTATCGGGTTTGCTACAACGGAAAATGTCAAATATTTTATCAGCTAAATTTACTACAAGATAAAGTTACAAAAGGTTACAAGTCTAATGGACATTTTACAGATTGCAAAATTATTGGGTCAGTATGAATGATGACTTATCGATATTGATGATCAGTGCACAAGCATCACTTCATTTCAGTGATTCGAAAAATTTCGAGACAAAACATCGTCAACTTAAAATATGGTTGCTAGGCCTAATTTTAATTTAGAAAGCAAAGACTTGGTAAGGATTCATCCATGGTACCTTTTATTTGTATGATTAGTTTTTTTTTCTGAACCCCATCTGTGGAATACAGTATGAAGATTTGGAGAATGAATTTGTTCGGGAATCACGATTTGCATTCTGACACATTTTGGTCAAAGTGAAAGTAGGCCCGTTTTATTAGTGAGGTATCACATTTTGGCACTTTTGAACTTACCTTTGCTCCTTTGTTTTCGACCAGTCGTGGCGCATTTAATAAGTAGCTACCACGTGGTGGATATATAGACTTCTTAGTCTTGAGAACTGGTTTCTTCTTGACTTCTAAATGCATCTTCCTGTTTCTCTAGAAACGCCAAAGTGTTTGCAGTACTTTCGCCCTAGGGTTGGCAATCTCTATCGTGGCTATGGAGACATTCGTATCTTAGCGCCATCTAAACTTGTTTGCAGCGCCTTCTAATGGCGATTATTGTAAGTAGCTAACGTAAGGGAGATCATTCACGATATGCTTACTGTACCTATATTGGTGTCCTGGTTCTTCTGCAGTGGCGTAGGAAGGGGGGCAAAGGTCCTCAATATTTTGTAACCCCCCGCCGCTCATACAGGAGGAGATTAATTCAACACACCGCCATACTTTATATACTTTTTTCATATATCATTAAATTATTATATAATCCTTGTACACATTTATAGACAGTGGGGTCGCTAAAAGGACGCCGGGATACGCAAATCGGCCAAATTAGCATGTGAGAGATTTTGGGGTCTGGGAGTCGACCCCGGGAGCGCCCGAAAGTGCGAGATTTTGGTGTTCGGGGGGTTTCGGGAAAAATATTACGATTAAGAATGGCCAAGATGAGTTTTACGATGCATTTTGATGAATTTACGAACGCCCGAAGGCGCCAGATTTTGGTGTATGGTGGGGGGAGGGGGGGGGGGGGGTCCGGGAGTCTCCCCCGGGAAAAAAATACGGTTTAGAATGGCTGAGATGAGATTTACGATGTATTTTAATGATTTAAAAGCGTTCTTATCATGATAATTTTTCGATTTAAAGTAACCTGCATTTAGAAATGATAATTGTGATAATTGTGTCGTCAATCATTATGCAACCCTGCTCGATCTGAACATACCGGCTTCACACCATCGGCACATTGTTTTGTAACTCAAAATAAAATAATAATTAATTAATCATATTAAGAGACATTTTTTGAAATGCAAATGTAGAACGTAGAATCCCTTAATGGACATTTTTAGTGCAGTTCGTGTGTATTGAATTTCTACTATTAAAGGTTTGAACATTATGTGCTTGAACGTTTTAGGAAATGCGCCGCGCAGCTGAAAATCTTTTAGAATGAAGTACACGAAAAATGTGCAGGAAGACCCTTTTTTCTTTCAAATATGCATTTTAAAACATTTCAGTCGGCGAAAATGGGGGGGGGGGGGCAAAAAGACATGTTTGCCCCCCCCGTCCTGGGGAACGGGCCCCCCCCCCCCCCCCCCCCCCCCCCCCCGCCCGCTTCCTACGCCCCTGTTCTGTAGGCAAACTTACCCAGGCAATAACTCACGAGCTAACAAAATTAAGTAAACTTTATTATTAAAGTTTAAAGTAGTACAATTCATTTACATGTACTTCTATGACCAAAAGTGGAGGTGCTACACTTGGTCATTTTTGTGTCAAACAAAATGATCGACAATGCAAAAGTTATTGCAACTTATAATACGTCATCTAGTCTAGGCCTACTTACATAAAATCGAACACAACGGTTCACTGTTGTTGACTGTTGTTTTAAAAGTTGTTCGTTGCTCTCTCTGTTGCAGGCCTATGGTACGTGGTCTGGTCTTTTCTCCTGAACTGCAGTTTTATTTGCTTCAACTCTATCAGTATTCTGGAACGGAGCTTGAGAACTTAGTCTGGTTTTCAAAATTATCATATTCTCCAAAAGTCGGTGATATTACATAGATTAAACAACTATGCATAAGAACTACTAATAATTAGCATAGGATTCCGAATTATTACAAACTGACTCTTACTGAACACATTTGTTCGGTTATACTTTTCAAAGCAACTTTATAAAATGCAAATTTATGCTTTCGATGCTCGAAAAATTTATCGCGTTCTTTTAAAGATAATTGATCAAACTATTACAATTTCGGTTCAAAAACTATTATTTTAGATACTTATATCAATGAAGCCAATTAAATAACGAATTCTCTCGTAGGTACAATGTATGCATTATCAATAGTTCCCATGATAAGTACAGTAATTAATAGTGATTATTGTGATAATATCCATCATTTCTCTGAATATTTGATGTGTATTTGATGTATCGGTATGTTCTTTTCTCCATCGATATTCTCTAGGCTCATATGTCTTTTGGTTTTGTCTTACTCTATTAGGCCTATTGTATCAAAGGACCACATTATCTGTATGTCATGTTGTCTACAGTTTTACTGAAAAAATGTAGTCCAGAGTGGATATCACATCAGTGATAAAAAAAACCCTGGAGTGTGACTTCGAGATAAGGAGGATTTGAGAGTTCTATGTATATTGCCTGCATGTATATTGAACGTTAAAGGTATTATCTTAATCTTCTTGGTAAAGCTATAGGCTCGCCAAATCTACCGGGATTAGATCCGAGGTCAAATTAAGTCATACCATGCAAGCTAACACGGGTGTAGACCCAATGGAAAACTTAACCGTACGGCTACTGTTTTCTACTGTGCAGTAGTTGGTTATAAATAATGTCATAATTTATTTACACACCCGGTTCGGCGGTATATATATACTGTATAGGTATACGAAACATGAGCGAAGCGGTACATATCCATGACCTACTTAATTATATATTTAGCTACATGTATTTACTAGTGTCACTGTGTGGAACGTCGCACCTGTAGATTTAGGTCGGTGTGAGATAAAATGGCTTTACGACAGGTGCTTCAACAAAACTTTCGATATGTGACAATGTTTATACATTTTCTGGTGATTGTTTGTTGTGGCTGTGCATTCTTCCCAGTAGGATCGGTTACAAACTACTTCCAGTCCCAGTGTATACTGTTTTCTGAGCCGGTGTTGACTTTGACCAGCAATATATCTGGAGTGATTGCTAAGCTGGATATAGCCAAGTCGTCGTGGGGCTCCCCCAACCTCTGTAACATATGTATCTATGTCCCCGTAGTAACAGCTATACATTCTATCATATGGTGCTGGTTCTATATACAGATGAAGACGATCAATGATGATCTGTAAGTATTGAACACGATATCTGTTACACCTGGACGTGACCACAGATACCTGTATTTATATACCTGAAATGAAAGTAGAAATCGCGAAAAGGTAGAAAATATACAAAAGCTTGATATAATGCAAAAAGACATTGTTATTAAGATATGGGAAATCTACTTTGGTGTTCTAGTTTAGATTTACTTATTTGTACTTATTCCCTCCCTACAGACAGGTGATTTGATATAAGAATTTACCCTGTGCTTATTCTCTCTCCCTAATTACAGGTGATTTGATGTAAGATCTTACTCTGTGCTTATTCTCTCTCCCTAATCATAGGTGATTTGATATAAGAATTTACTCTGTGCTTATTCTCTTTCCCTACAGACAGGTGATTTGATATAAGAACTTACTCTGTGCTTATTCTCTTTCCCTAATTACAGGTGATTTGATATAAGATCTTACTCTGTGCTTATTCTCTCTCCCTAATCATAGGTGATTTGATATAAGAATTTACTCTTTGCTTATTCTCTCTCCCTAATTACAGGTGATTTGATATAAGAACTTACTCTGTGCTTATTCTCTTTCCCTACAGACAGGTGATTTGATATAAGATCTTACTCTGTGCTTATTCTCTTTCCCCAATTACAGGTGATTTGATATAAAAACTTATCCTGTTCTTATTCTCTTTCTACAGACAGGTGATCTGATATAAGAACTCACAATTTGCTTATTATCTTTCCCTACAGACAGGTGATTTGATATAAGAACTTACTCTGGGCTTATTCTTTCTCCCTAATTACAGGTGATTTGATATAAAAACTTACTCTGTGCTTATTCTCTTTCCATACAGACAGGTGATCTGATATAAGAACTCACTATGTGCTTATTCTCTTTTCCTACAGACATGTGATTTGAAATAAGAATTTACTCTGTGCTTATTCTCTCTCCCTTATTACAGGTAATTTGATATAAGGACTTACTATGTACTATTCTCCCTCCCTAGAGACAGCTGATTCGTTTGATATAAGAACTTTGTACTTATTCTCTCTACCCACAGACGAGTGTTGTGATATACATATTTTTCCTCTCTCTCTACAGACAAGTGTTGTGATATACATGTGTTTCCTCTCTCTCTACAGACAAGTGTTGTGATATACATGTGTTTCCTCTCTCTCTACAGACAAGTGTTGTGTTATACATGTGTTTCCTCTCTCTCTACAGACAAGTGTTGTGTTATACATGTGTTTCCTCTCTCTCTACAGACAAGTGTTGTGTTATACATGTGTTTCCTCTCTCTCTACAGACAAGTGTTGTGATATACATATTTTTCCTCTCTCTCTACAGACAAGTGTTGTGTTATACATGTGTTTCCTCTCTCTCTACAGACAAGTGTTGTGTTATACATGTGTTTCCTCTCTCTCTACAGACAAGTGTTGTGATATACATGTGTTTCCTCTCTCTCTACAGACAAGTGTTGTGATATACATGTGTTTCCTCTCTCTCTCTCTGTACAGACAAGTGTTGTGATATACATGTGTTTCCTCTCTCTCTACAGACAAGTGTTGTGATATACATGTGTTTCCTCTCTCTCTACAGACAAGTGTTGTGATATACATGTGTTTCCTCTCTCTCTACAGACAAGTGTTGTGATATACATGTGTTTCCTCTCTCTCTCTACAGACAAGTGTTGTGATATACATGTGTTTCCTCTCTCTCTACAGACAAGTGTTGTGTTATACATGTGTTTCCTCTCTCTCTACAGACAAGAGTTGTGATATACATGTGTTTCCTCTCTCTCTCTCTACAGACAAGTGTTGTGATATACATGTGTTTCCTCTCTCTCTACAGACAAGTGTTGTGTTATACATGTGTTTCCTCTCTCTCTACAGACAAGTGTTGTGTTATACATGTGTTTCCTCTCTCTCTACAGACAAGTGTTGTGATATACATATTTTTCCTCTCTCTCTACAGACAAGTGTTGTGTTATACATGTGTTTCCTCTCTCTCTACAGACAAGTGTTGTGTTATACATGTGTTTCCTCTCTCTCTACAGACAAGTGTTGTGATATACATGTGCTTCCTCTCTCTCTACAGACAAGTGTTGTGATATACATGTGTTTCCTCTCTCTCTCTACAGACAAGTGTTGTGATATACATGTGTTTCCTCTCTCTCTACAGACAAGTGTTGTGTTATACATGTGTTTCCTCTCTCTCTACAGACAAGTGTTGTGATATACATGTGTTTCCTCTCTCTCTCTACAGACAAGTGTTGTGATATACATGTGCTTCCTCTCTCTCTACAGACAAGTGTTGTGATATACATATTTTTCCTCTCTCTCTACAGTTAAGTGTTGTGATATACATGTGTTTCCTCTCTCTCTACAGACAAGTGTTGTGATATACATGTGTTTCCTCTCTCTCTACAGACAAGTGTTGTGATATACATGTGTTTCCTCTCTCTCTACAGACAAGTGTTGTGATATACATGTGTTTCCTCTCTCTCTCTACAGACAAGTGTTGTGATATACATGTGTTTCCTCTCTCTCTACAGACAAGTGTTGTGATATACATGTGTTTCCTCTCTCTCTACAGACAAGTGTTGTGATATACATGTGTTTCCTCTCTCTCTCTACAGACAAGTGTTGTGATATACATGTGTTTCCTCTCTCTCTCTACAGACAAGTGTTGTGATATACATGTGTTTCCTCTCTCTCTCTCTACAGACAAGTGTTGTGCTCCTTGCTGATCAGTACCATACTGCAGGTCATTCTTTTTGTTGCACAAATCATCAGCAGTTTCATCTTGTCGCTGGGCTTCGTCACATTTTGCCATCACATCACATACCAATTTAAGGATAAGTAAGTATATTTTATAATATTTGAGGAAGTGGACAGTATGATGGTAACACCTTTTACCTATAAACAGTTGAGGTCAAATGTTATTAGTCAAATACCAGACCATGTGTACACAATTTTCTTCCACAGTAAGACCCCGTAAAGTACTAGCTAGGTTTTGATACCTCACATTTAAGTGTTGAGATGTCAATAAAAAGAAAAAAATGGGTGTAAAGGGAGATAGAGAGACAAAAGGCTTACACAAGGATTCCCAAACACCATTCATGTGTTTAAATGAGTGTTTAATAGACATTACAAATGGCCATTCACTTACCATCAAAGAAAGGAAACAGAAAATATTTAAATATATGCACACCAGGAAATTGTTTACACCTTCCCAGTAGTAACAACTTGTTGCATCATTGCACCTCTGTAGATCCACGCTGTCATTTTCATGCATTTAATATGTTATTTATTACATATACTTCTAATGTACCCTTTTTGACAGTAAAAGCTGAATGTATTTTCAAATTTTAAAGATTTTATCTTTACAAATGTGATGTAAATATTTGAGCTACCATTGCCAACCTAATACTTTACAGAAAATATGTACAGCAAATTTTTAAATTAAAAGGCAGCACCATTTAATTAGTCCCCCATGTATATCAGATAAAATCAATTTCACATTATGAAATATAGTCTTCAGTTTGGTAAGCATATAGATGTATCATTTACACATAATCAACAGTAAGTTTTTGAGCCATCAAAATGTCATAATTAATTGAAATCTTTGAAAAACATTGTAATATACCGGTTACATGTTTCCTTCAGGTTAATGTGTAGCTAGTGACAGTGACCTTGACCTCACAAGACATATTATACATTGTAGATTCATGTACTGTGATAATCTTTGACCCAAATGTCAGGGCCCAAAAAGAAGTACATAATTTTTTTTTAACAGATACACTTGCTCAGAGACACAGAAATGGACTTGGGATATATTTGAAAGAAAACATAAATATCATACTTTCTTAACAGTAGCTGTGGTGAGTTCAAATTAACTTTCAATAGATGTAAAACTACATACCGCTAGATCAAATACAAAATGTGTTAATGTATTAATTTATGAAACCATTTTTGGGATGGTATATTTGCTTTTAAGTCATTTAGTCCAACATAATATTGGTTTTGTTGACATTTGCTGTTCTATTTTAATAAAACAAACTTTTCAAGATTTAAAAAAGAAAAAAATTGAAGAAATTGCTGTGCATAGCAGATGCCAAAAATGTATTGAGATTCTTTTTATGAATTATATCTTGATGCAGGTATTTAGTTGGTTAGTGACAGCCATTCTGCTACTACAAACTCTTCTGTCAGGCTATCTAAGCTACAAAGCCGTCGACGAGTCTTACTCCAGGCACCCAGATGATAAGGAATTCTACGTCAACCCCCAGAAAATGTCCTACTCCAAACTTTCTGTGGACGATGATACTGGATCCTTTAGGTTCAATGTAGAGCTAAGTCACAATTCCATGGAGGAACAGCATGATAAATTATAGCATCTGCTCAAATCTTTTATAAATGCAATATTTGTTTGTGAATTTTATATTTAATTAAATATTTTTGATAAAAATCATTTTTTTCCACACATTATTCATTTTATGTACGAGACTTATCATGTTGCTAATTTGTCCTTTTGAATATGATTGTGGATTGTATCACAAAATGTTTTTAATTATGGTAGTACCGTATTTGACCCAATAAGAGCACAGGGCGCTTAAAAAATTGATAAAAATGAAAAGGTGCTAATAAGTCAAAATTATTGCAAATTTATACCGTTTTATGTAGTTTTGGTCCTTATTTATGCCTGGGTAATTGAAATTGAGGCCTAAAAAGGGGGGAGGGGCACTTATAGGGACATGGGCGCTTATTGGGTCGAATACTGTATCTATAGTCCCTGAGGACAAAGGCTTGAAGGAGACATTGTAATGTTAGAAAAGATTTGTTTGTGTGTGAATACATGAATATCTGTATGTTCAATATCAAGATAAAAGGTTTCAAAAATAACATGGATTTCAATCAAAAATGTAACTTTCAAGTCTGAAATGCTTCTTACTTGATTAATATACAGACTGTATCAAGTTGAAGAATCACCATTTCTATCAAAGCATGTTTTTGTCAGCGCTTAAACAATTTTATTTTTTTAATATTGTAAGATTTTACTGAAGGTGGGGTATATGCATTATTTGCAATGTTTTGTTATGATTTACAACATACTTCGTTTTTAATTTCAGTAATTCCATTGTACTTGAACATGTATACCAGGTAACTTATTCATCTGACTTGAAAATTCCCAGAAAAAAATCCATCTAGCATTGTAAATTGAACCAATTAAAAGTATATTAAGTGGAATTTGTTCCTACAAATAAATCAAATAATGAAATTACCATACTTTACAAACAATAAATAACTAAAATTTTAATGTGCCAAGTTTTTTAGGCCACACATTCATGCGTTTGCAGTTACCGGTAGGATGTTTAACATCCAAATGACTGAAAAGGCAATTTCACGATTTCCTCACATGACCAAATGCTCTAAAAATATAGAGTGCCATTATAATTTACTGTAAATATGGGTGTAATTTATGCATAGATATTGTTTTATATATCAGATTGACAAGGGCATTATGGCATACAGGTTTAAATGCAGTAACAAGTCTTTCAAAAAGTCAGCAGGGGTAATCAGGTGGTATGGAAGTATGATGTTGTTAGCCTTTCACCTAGTCAACCGTAGTATGATCCTGGTCATTGTTAGGGGCACCTGACCAATCACATGGGCTTTCTCTGGGGACTCCCACTTCTTCTCATTCTAAGACACGTCACACACATATATACATTCCGGTCATTGAAAGTAATTTGTATAAGTTGTAAATAACCTGGAAAAGTGAAGTTTATTATTATTTTTTATTACTAATCATATATAATTTTGAGTTGTACTAAGTTGAATGGAAGGCTCTGATGAAGTATATTTTTCTGTATGGTTTATTTCCTCCATATAGACTGCCTCCATCTAAGTACCATACCTCAGTGTATAGAAACTGTATGGTTTTGACTGATATGTTACAATCAATAATCTAGAAAACAGTATTTTTACGGACATGAGATTATAGAATTGGTAGACATGACGAGTTATAAGAAATTATGTATTTCTTGGATCAATCATGAAAGATCTGTAGAACATACATTCCTCTGCCGCCTTGTGATACTTTGACAGGTTGTGACAGGAAGTTATCTATCCTTACTACCGATGTCATTGTGCCAACAGAAGGCTGTTTCATAATTGCTCAATTACACCACTTGTACAAAACCAAAGGTTGTTATTTTAGTGGTTTTAAATCACAAAACTAAAAGTATATAGTGTTTTATTTTTAGCTGTGATATATTTTGAGATATATTAAATGATAATTATATATGTAAACATGCTATACTTCATGCATTATAACAAATATGCTCTGCTAAAATACTGCGCCTGAAAACTTTGTTTCAAAAAATGTGGAAGCCAAGTGTTAAAACTGTTGGGCATTTACTGTGTATATCAAGCTACTATTGTTTAGGTCACCCTCTGGGTCCTGCACACTGGTACTTTACATGTGTTGGTGATTTTCTGTGTATATCAAGCTACTATTGTTTAGGTCACCCTCTGGGTCCTGCACACTGGTACTTTACATGTGTTGGTGATTTTCTGTGTATATCAAGCTACTATTGTTTAGGTCACCCTCTGGGTCCTGCACACTGGTACTTTACATGTGTTGGTGATTTTCTGTGCCACCTGCTAATCATTATAGTAAGCCACTTTCATAATTAAGGAATAGTGTCATTCTTTATTCAAAGTCATAGACGAGATAATTGATTTTATTAGTTCCTGCTATATCTGATTATTTTAAACCTAATTTTATTGTTACTCAATATTAAAATTATTCAATTCTAGTGCACAGCTTAATGCTGCTCTTCAGTCATACTGTTTATTCAAATACTCCCGATATGTTTAAGATGTATATACAATTTTATATGTTGAATAAATCATTATTTATTTTACAGCTGTTGTTCTTATCATTTTGAGGTAATCAGCAATAGCCTTGATTTCATATTCAGAAACTATTCAATTCCACAGAACAGAACTAGTGGACTGAATGATAAGAAATATATGCAGTAGGAAATTTTGTGCTTATAATTTTCAGTTCAAATATGAGACACGTAAAACATTGAAACTTTCTATTTATCCTAATCAGATCTCCATGAGCAATCTTTATAACATAATTTGCTTCTAAGCAAGAATAATAATTCCTGTCTCATTTTGACCAAGGAAATCTTAATTTTGAGTTCTGAAAATATTGATCACAAATAGAATGAATGACCTAAGACAGCTAAAATTTCACATAGTTTCTTGATCTACTGTGCATTATGAAGATTGTCTGCATATACAATGTTCTACGTAGGATGGATTGTTAATGTCATTTATGAATTACACATTATTAGTGAACACCTGATTTTAGACCAACCGACAACATTATTCTGCCAACAGGCCTCCATTGGATGATGGGGGACTAAAATACAGGTTTATAACTACATGTAGTTCTTTCTAGAGCAATGACTTTGGTGTAGTAAGTTACTACATAGTTTGTGTGTAAGTTGAGCTTTTTTAAAGATATATCAGCAATTATAAATAGTGAGTAAACATTTAGGAAAACTTCAGTTCACAATGGAAATGTTTATTGACAACATCTCAGTCTGGATTCACAAACGGCATGTGTCATATGTACATAAAAATATGTTTTAGTTAAACATATAACAAACAATGAGATTATAACTGTGATAAGACGTAAGTATGCTATGATATAATCATAGGAACAAATCCTGCCTTACAATATCTAACCAATCCAGGCCAACCCCCTAGCCATCACTCTGTAACTGTTACTTTGTATATTTATTGATATTGTTTATATCTAAAGTTTTTGTAAGTTCATGGTCATGGATGGGTAAGAACAAGATCTTATGTATCAAATAGCTGTTCTATAAGTCTCAGATTTGATAATTGTTTGTCCTTTTCTCAAAATAATAATTCATTCTAATGGTAGAACTTGTATTATAATAGTAAAATATTTTTTCATGGTATCATAAAGATAATTGATTGCTGTTTGAGAATGTTCCTTTAGATAGTATTTCTGAATGAATACCTTATAGTTTACTTTATATGAAAACAATGGACAACTCCATTCTGATACTCTTTCTTGTCCAATATTCTAAATTTAATATCTATTTTAGTAAGTAAACACAATACCATGATTTTCACAATGAAGGCAAATGTGAACATGCATATTAATAAATGAGCTAATAATGTTTCAAGCCTCCACAATTTGAGCACAGGACAAAAAAACACTATTCTAATTCAGAATATGACAAAACCATGAAGAATGCACACCACAAAATTTAAGCACGATTTATGCTGTAGAACCAAAATCCTTCAGAAATACGAATGTCTACATGGCTATTAACCATGCCTTGTACTTTCTATAAGTGACATCACATCAACTGCCCTTATGAATACCTCCGATAGAAGTGTCTTAACGATCCCTCTATTTTCGAAGTTGATCCTAGCACTTAAATGTCATTGTTACAAGATGATGTGTATCATTTTGGCAATTTCATTTCTAGGTGAAAACTCTAAGCTCAATATCAGAATATGTCACTTGAATGTCCTTAACTAAAGAAATACTCCTTGTTTCATTTCTTTGTCCTAGAACTTTTTCTGGTGGGTGCTGACTTGGATGCTGACTTGGATGACCTTGATGACCCTTTAGTTCGACCGCGACGGCCTGATTTTGGTTTTGGGACCTCCTTCACTTCCTCTTCTGCCTCATCCTCCTCTGGAGCCTCTCCTTCCTCCAGCGCCTCTCCTTCCTCTACTGTTTCTCCCTCCTCTAGCTCCTCAGCCACCTTCTCCTCTTCCTCAGTGTCCTGGGACTGTACAACACAACAACACTAATTACAATCATGGTATAGAGAGTTGATTATAAACTTAATCAAAATAAACTAGAAATGTCGGTTAGAGATAAATGCCCCTGCCAAACTATGTGATCAAGATAGGAAGTGATGTGAAATAACTCAGTGTAATGGGATAAGACAGAGCGAACATGCTTACCACTGTATAAACCCTCCAGACTATTTTCATGACTGGATACATGAAAACAAATTAAGCATTTAGAAATTTTGATCGCAAGGAGCAAATCATGTGTTGGGATTTCTCCTTGGAAACATGGTACTTAATTTTTTGTGCCCTTGAACAGTGCCTATACAGTCAAAACTGTCTTAAGTGACCTTCCAAGGGAAGTTCAAAATAAGGTCGCATAAGCCAGGTGGTCACTTAAGACAGGGTCAATAATGCAAATAACTATGTACCAGATGTACCTTTGGGAGGCATACTTATGCTGTGATTTACATATGAAAATTAAATGTTTTACTCGCCAGTTCATCAAAATCATACATCAGAATAATCTAGAAAAGTGTCTAAAAGAAATAATATCAACTTGAAATGTAATAAAGATGAATATAATTACGTATCAGAAGCATGATCAATCGCAAAATGCTTTAATTGGGAAATTGGCCAATTGAAGCGTAGCTGTTTACGATGACAACAAAATGCCAGACTCGATTTGGCTTAGATTTCTGTCAGATTATTATCAAGAAAAAAGTTATAAAACTATCAGAAATGATGAAATATCAATACAGAAGTTATTTTTATTATTTAATTATCATGTATGTTTGATAAATGCCTGCAGACAGCGAATAAACAATGTTATGAACGACTGCTAAAATTGTACATGTGTGACACATGTTGGCATACAGGTTACTTCCGGAAAGTCTCAAATAATTTCGGTGTGTTATACGCATACATTGAAGGTAATATAGGATACAAAAGCAATGTTATAATCATCATTCTGTCGTAAAACATCGCCTAATCGGTCTCTGCAGTGACATACATTTGCTCAATGCAGTCAAACTTTTGTCGACTACGCCTGGCATAATGCATTATATCAAGCGTCTGGTTGACTAAAACAATGTTTAAAACAAAATCACACGAAATAGCATGAGATTTCATTCCAAAACTTCTGGTTTCAGTTTTACAAGAGGCCCATGGGCCTTAACGGTCACCTGAGTTTGTTTAGAATGAAACAAAGACATATAAACACTAATATACAGGTCCTTGATGTCGGTCAGTGATTTATAAATTTCACTTTGTATTCTATCAAGAGTATTTGCTTCCATCAAACCTATGAACTCAGAAGATTTTTTGAAATTTTAAGTCATTTTGACCCTGTTTGGCTCCGCCCCTCTGGTACCCCAAGGGGTCAGTGAGGACTGACATGGATGATATAAAACTATATCTCAGGCTTATAATTATTATCAAGTTTGACTCATTTCCTATGAAAATTGAGCAAATAATGTTCATAAATGTGTTTTTCATATATAAACTAAAGTAAACTTGACCCCTTCACCAAGGGGAAACGTGAGACCCCAGAGTCATATAATTCACAAAATTTGTAAAGGACCTTAAGACCTTTCCATCTATGAAAAGTATTTGATTCTACCATTTCCAGAATTTCAGAAAAAGGTTTTTGAAATTTTAGCCTATTTGACCTCTTTCGACCCAGCCCCTCTGCCCCAAGAGGTCGGCCAGGACCAATATGGATATGATATCAAAATGTTAATTGAGCAAAAAAAACCTCATAAATGTGTTTTACCTATATAAACTATAGTAAACCTGACCCCTCCCAAGGGGGAAAAGCGAGACCCCAGGGTCATATAATTCACAATTTTTGTAAAGGACCTTAAGACCTCTCCATCTATACAGAGTATTTGATTCTACCATTTCCAGAATTTCAGAAGAAGATTTTTGAAGTTTTAGCCTATTTGACCCCTTTTGACCCCGCCCCTAAGGCACCTGGGGGTCAGTCATGGAAAATTTGTTAAAAAAGATTCAATGGCAATCTTATACTGATAATTCTGACAAAATTTGACTACTTTCCTTTAACAAATGACCAAATAATGCTCAAAAATGTGTTTCTCTTTATAAACTATATCAAACTTAACCTCCTCCCCAGGGGGAAACGAGAGACCCCAGGGTCATATAATTCTTAAATTTTATATAGGGCCTTAAGACCTTTCTATCTATGAAGAGTATTTGGTTCCACCACATCTTCAAGTGGAGAAGAAGATTTTTGAAATTTTAGTCAATTTTACCCCTGGGGGATGGGGACCATATATTTCACAATTTTGATTGGCCTTATGCCCTAGAAGGTTTGTGCAAAATTTCGTTGAAATTGCTTCAAATGTATTGGAGAAGAAGTCGAAAATGTAAATTGTTTACGGACATATGACGCAAGACGACGGACAAACGGCGATGAGAATAGGTCACTTGAGACAGATTATGAACACGTTATGGTGTGAATTTTTATTGTTAGTCAGGTTAGGCAGGTGGTCGTTGAATGCAGGTCATTTATATTGTAAATATCATTGGGAGGAATAATTAAGGTCACATAAGACAGTAATTCCCCCTGAAAACAGACGGTAGTTAAGACAGGTTTGACTGTATATCAAAATAGCATCCACAAATACTAATGCTCATAATGGAGTAAAAAGCTCTTAATTCCATATTTCAGTGTTGATAGAAAGCTGCATAACCAGTAAACCTTTAAGATGATCACAAACATACATACACTACCACAAAGATAAGTCACATTAGCTCACCTGCTCTGCCGACTCTGATGTCTGTGAGGTATCTACAGGTTCATCCTCGGCTATGGCTAGAACATTTTCTGGTGAATCTGGGTCTTCGTCTGCCATCTCCACATCTGCCAAGGCTTGAGCCACCATTGCTTTAGCTTCAGCAGCTCTCTGCAGATAAAACATATCATATGTTCATCTTATACAGACAACTGAATTATCTGTCTCCTATTACTGTCATTAGGCCACACCAATTTGAAAAATAGTTCTTCGGGACTTTGGGGAAAAAAAGTGGGGCGAGAGGGTGGGATTTTTTTTTTTTTTAAATTTTCATTTTCCCAAAAAATTGGGGCGAGCGGTATCAAAAATGAGAATATGATGTATACAAACATTTACACATGGCTTAATCCATTATATTTGTGTTTTATTTACATGCAGGTTGTAGCATTCCATGTTTTGAGAGTCAAAAGAGAAGATATAAATAACATCTTTGGCCTCTGTGCTATTGACTTGTCTGAAGGACTAATTGTTGTCTAAACAATGTTCATGTGCAAAGATTTAAAGAGAACAAGGTAAAAACCAATAAATGATAGATTCAACATTTATTAACAATAATACCCGACTGTCATGCCTTGGCATTGAAAAACAAGAGGCCCAGAGGGCCTGTATCGCTCACCTGGTTTGTAATGCCTAGTAAGGTTCATTGTTTCTTTTCTGAAGGAATTTGAATATTTACCTCTAATTCCCCTATTGGGCCCCACTCTTTCTGCTCATGGGGGTCAGAGCCAAAAATTATAGGAATTCTGTTAACCCCAAGGATGTTTCTGGGCCAAATTTGGTTAAACTCCAAGCAGAACTCTAAGACTAGTAGCGATTTATAGGATTTACCTAAATTTCCCTATTGGGCCCCGCCCCTCCTGCCCCCAGGGGGTCAGAGCCAAAATTTATACAAGTTCTATTCTCCTTCCCCCAAGGATGTTTCTGGCCAAATTTGGTTTCAATCCATGCAGAACTCTAGGACAAGTAGCGATTTATAGGATTTACCTCTATTTCCCCTATTGGGCCCACCCCTCCTGCCCCCGGGGGGTCAGAGCCAAAATTTATATAAGTTCTGTTCCTATTCCCCTAAGAATGTTTCTGGCCAAATTTGGTTACAATCCATGCAGAACTCTAGGACAAGTAGCGATTTATAGGATTTACCTCTATTTCCCCTATTGGGCCCCGCCCCTCCTGTCCCCAGGGGGGGGTCAGAGCCAAAATTTATACAAGTTCTGTTCCCCTTCCCCCTAGGATGTTTCTGGCCAAATTTGGTTACAATCCATGCAGAACTCTAGAACAAGTAGCAATTTATAGGATTTACCTAAATTTCCCTTATTGGGCCCCGCCCCTCCTGTCCCCGGGGGGTCAGAGCCAAAATTTATACAAGTTCTGTTCCCCCTCCCCCAATGATGTTTGTGGCCAAATTTGGTTACAATCCATGCAGAACTCTAGGACAAGTAGCGATTTAAAGGATTTACCTCAATTTCCCCTATTGGGCCCCGCCCCTCCTGTCCCCGGGGGGGTCAGAGCCAAAATTTATACAAGTTCTGTTCCCCTTCCCCCTAGGATGTTTCTGGCCAAATTTGGTTACAATCCATGCAGAACTCTAGAACAAGTAGCAATTTATAGGATTTACCTAAATTTCCCTTATTGGGCCCCGCCCCTCCTGTCCCCGGGGGTCAGAGCCAAAATTTATACAAGTTCTGTTCCCCCTCCCCCAATGATGTTTGTGGCCAAATTTGGTTACAATCCATGCAGAACTCTAGGACAAGTAGCGATTTAAAGGATTTACCTCAATTTCCCCTATTGGGCCCCGCCCCTCCTGTCCCCGGGGGGGTCAGAGCCAAAATTTATACAAGTTCTATTCCCCTTCCCCCAAGGATGTTTCTGGCCAAATTTGGTTACAATCCATGCAGAACTCTAGGACAAGTAGCGATTTATAGGATTTACCTTAATTTCCCCTATTGGGCCCCGCCCCTCCTGTCCTCGGGGGGGTCAGAGCAAAAATTTAAACAAGTTCTGATCCCCTTCCCCCAAGGATGTTTCTGGCCAAATTTGGTTACAATCCATGCAGAACTCTAGGACAAGTAGCGATTTATAGGATTTACCTAAATTTCCCTTATTGGGCCCCGCCCCTCCTGTCCCCCGGGGGTCAGAGCCAAAATTTATACAAGTTCTATTCCCCTTCCCCCAAGGATGTTTCTGGCCAAATTTGTTTTCAATCCATGCAGAACTCTAGGACAAGTAGCGATTTATAGGATTTACCTCAATTTCCCCTATTGGGCCCCGCCCCTCCTGTCCCCGGGGGGTCAGAGCAAAAATTTATACAAGTTCTGTTCCCCTCCCCCCAAGGATGTTTCTGGCCAAATTTGGTTAAAATCCATGCAGAACTCTATGACTAGTAGCGATTTAAAGGAAATGTTGACGGACAGACGGACGACGGACGGACGGACGGACGGACGGACGGACGGACGGACGGACGGACGACGGACGACGGACGACGGACGCCGCGCCATGACATAAGCTCACCGGCCCTTTGGGCCAGGTGAGCTAAAAATATATTAAACAAGAGGCCCAGAGGGCCTGTATCGCTCACCTGGTTTGTAATGCCAAGTAATGTTCTGAATACAGCTTCATTGTTTCTTTTCTGAAGGAATTTTAATATTAACCATTAAGTCCCCTATTGGGCCCCACCCCTCCTGCCCCCAGGGGGTCAGAGCCAAAGTTCTGTTCTCCTTCCCCCAAGGATTTTTATGGCCAAATTTGGTCACAATCCAAGCAAAACTCTAAGACAATTAGCGATTTATAGGATTTACCTCTATTTCACCTATTGGGCCCCAACCGTCCTGCCCCCGGGGGGCCAGAGCCAAAATTTATACAAGTTCTGTTCCCCTTCCCCCAAGGATGTTTGTGGCCAAATTTGGTTACATTCCATGCAGAACTCTATGACTAGTAGCGATTTAAAGGATTTACCTTTATTTCCTCTATTGGGCCCCGCCTCTCCTGCCCCCGGAAGATCAGAGCCAAAATTTATACAAGTTCTGTTCCCCTTCCCCCAAGGATGTTTGTGGCCAAATTTAATTACAATCCATGCAGAACTCTAGGACAAGTAGCGATTAATAGAATTTACCTCTATTTTCCCTATAGGGCCCCCCCTCCTGCCCCCGGAGGGTCAGAGCCAAAATTTATACAAGTTCTGTTCTCCTACCCCCAAGGATGTTTATGGCCAAATTTGGTTACATTCCATGCAGAACTCTATGACTAGTAGCGATTTAAAGGATTTACCTCTATTTCCCCTATTGGGCCCCGCCCCTCCTGCCCCCGGGGGGTCAGAGCCAAAATTTAAACAAGTTCTGTTCCGCTTCCAACAAGGATGTTTGTGGCCAAATTTGGTTACAATTCATGTAGACCTGTATGACTAGTAGCGATTTAAAGGATTTACCTCTATTTCCCCTATTGGGCCCCGCCCCTCCTGCCCCCGGGGACCAGAGCCAAAATTTATACAAGCTCTGTTCCCCTTCCCCCAGGATGTTTGTGGCCAAATTTGGTTACATTCCATTCAGAACTCTATGACTAGTAGCGATTTAAAGGATTTACCTCTATTTCCCCTATTGGGCCCCGCCCCTCCTGCCTCTGGGGAATCAGAGCCAAAATTTATACAAGTTCTGTTCCCCTTCCCCCAAGGATGTTTGTGGCTAATTTTGGTTACAATCCATGCAGAACTCTAGGACAAGTAGCGATTTAAAGGATTTACCTCTATTTCCCCTATTGGACCCCAACCGTCCTGCCCCCGGGGGGTCAGAGCCAAAATTTATACAAGTTCTGTTCTCCTACCCCCAAGGATGTTTATGGCTAATTTTGGTTACAATCCATGCAGAACTCTATGACTAGTAGCGATTTAAAGGATTTACCTCTATTTCCCCTATTGGGCCCCGCCCCTCCTGCCCCCGGGGGGTCAGAGCCAAAATTTATACAAGTTCTATTCCCCCTCCCCCAAGGATGTTTGTGGACAAATTTGGTTACATTCCATGCAGAACTCTAGGACAAGTAGCGATTTAAAGGATTTACCTCTATTTCCCCTATTGGGCCCCGCCCCTCCTGCCCCCGGGAGGTCAGAGCCAAAATTTACGCAAGTTCTGTTCTCCTACCCCCAAGGATGTTTGTGGCTAATTTTGGTTACAATCCATGCAGAACTCTATGACTAGTAGCGATTTAAAGGATTTACCTCTATTTCCCCTATTGGGCCCCGCCCCTCCTGCCCCCGGGGGACCAGAGCCAAAATTTATACAAGTTCTGTTCCCCCTCCCCCAAGGATGTTTGTGGCCAAATTTGGTTACAATCCATGCAGAACTCTAGGACAAGTAGCGATTTAAAGGATTTACCTCAATTTCCCCTATTGGGCCCCGCCCCTCCTGTCCCCGGGGGGGGTCAGAGCCAAAATTTATACAAGTTCTATTCCCCTTCCCCCAAGGATGTTTCTGGCCAAATTTGGTTACAATCCATGCAGAACTCTAGGACAAGTAGCGATTTATAGGATTTACCTTAATTTCCCCTATTGGGCCCCGCCCCTCCTGTCCTCGGGGGGTCAGAGCAAAAATTTAAACAAGTTCTGATCCCCTTCCCCCAAGGATGTTTCTGGCCAAATTTGGTTACAATCCATGCAGAACTCTAGGACAAGTAGCGATTTATAGGATTTACCTAAATTTCCCTTATTGGGCCCCGCCCCTCCTGTCCCCGGGGGGTCAGAGCCAAAATTTATACAAGTTCTGTTCCCCTTCCCCCAAGGATGTTTCTGGCCAAATTTGGTTACAATCCATGCAGAACTCTAGGACAAGTAGCGATTTATAGGATTTACCTCAATTTCCCCTATTGGGCCCCGCCCCTCCTGTCCCCGGGGGGTCAGAGCAAAAATTTATACAAGTTCTGTTCCCCTCCCCCCAAGGATGTTTCTGGCCAAATTTGGTTAAAATCCATGCAGAACTCTATGACTAGTAGCGATTTAAAGGAAATGTTGACGGACAGACGGACGACGGACGGACGGACGGACGGACGGACGGACGGACGACGGACGACGGACGACGGACGCCGCGCCATGACATAAGCTCACCGGCCCTTTGGGCCAGGTGAGCTAAAAATATATTAAACAAGAGGCCCAGAGGGCCTGTATCGCTCACCTGGTTTGTAATGCCAAGTAATGTTCTGAATACAGCTTCATTGTTTCTTTTCTGAAGGAATTTTAATATTAACCATTAAGTCCCCTATTGGGCCCCACCCCTCCTGCCCCCAGGGGGTCAGAGCCAAAGTTCTGTTCTCCTTCCCCAAAGGATTTTTATGGCCAAATTTGGTCACAATCCAAGCAAAACTCTAAGACAATTAGCGATTTATAGGATTTACCTCTATTTCACCTATTGGGCCCCAACCGTCCTGCCCCCAGGGGGCCAGAGCCAAAATTTATACAAGTTCTGTTCCCCTTCCCCCAAGAATGTTTGTGGCCAAATTTGGTTACATTCCATGCAGAACTATATGACTAGTAGCGATTTAAAGGATTTACCTTTATTTCCTCTATTGGGCCCCGCCTCTCCTGCCCCCGGAAGATCAGAGCCAAAATTTATACAAGTTCTGTTCCCCTTCCCCCAAGGATGTTTGTGGCCAAATTTAATTACAATCCATGCAGAACTCTAGGACAAGTAGCGATTAATAGAATTTACCTCTATTTTCCCTATAGGGCCCCCCCTCCTGCCCCCGGAGGGTCAGAGCCAAAATTTATACAAGTTCTGTTCTCCTACCCCCAAGGATGTTTATGGCCAAATTTGGTTACATTCCATGCAGAACTCTATGACTAGTAGCGATTTAAAGGATTTACCTCTATTTCCCCTATTGGGCCCCGCCCCTCCTGCCCCCGGGGGGTCAGAGCCAAAATTTAAACAAGTTCTGTTCCGCTTCCAACAAGGATGTTTGTGGCCAAATTTGGTTACAATTCATGTAGACCTGTATGACTAGTAGCGATTTAAAGGATTTACCTCTATTTCCCCTATTGGGCCCCGCCCCTCCTGCCCCCGGGGACCAGAGCCAAAATTTATACAAGCTCTGTTCCCCTTCCCCCAGGATGTTTGTGGCCAAATTTGGTTACATTCCATTCAGAACTCTATGACTAGTAGCGATTTAAAGGATTTACCTCTATTTCCCCTATTGGGCCCCGCCCCTCCTGCCTCTGGGGAATCAGAGCCAAAATTTATACAAGTTCTGTTCCCCTTCCCCCAAGGATGTTTGTGGCTAATTTTGGTTACAATCCATGCAGAACTCTAGGACAAGTAGCGATTTAAAGGATTTACCTCTATTTCCCCTATTGGACCCCAACCGTCCTGCCCCCGGGGGGTCAGAGCCAAAATTTATACAAGTTCTGTTCTCCTACCCCCCAAGGATGTTTTATGGCTAATTTTGGTTACAATCCATGCAGAACTCTATGACTAGTAGCGATTTAAAGGATTTACCTCTATTTCCCCTATTGGGCCCCGCCCCTCCTGCCCCCGGGGGGTCAGAGCCAAAATTTATACAAGTTCTATTCCCCCTCCCCCAAGGATGTTTGTGGCCAAATTTGGTTACATTCCATGCAGAACTCTAGGACAAGTAGCGATTTAAAGGATTTACCTCTATTTCCCCTATTGGGCCCCGCCCCTCCTGCCCCCGGGAGGTCAGAGCCAAAATTTATACAAGTTCTGTTCTCCTACCCCCAAGGATGTTTGTGGCTAAATTTTGGTTACAATCCATGCAGAACTCTATGACTAGTAGCGATTTAAAGGATTTACCTCTATTTCCCCTATTGGGCCCCGCCCCTCCTGCCCCCGGGGGACCAGAGCCAAAATTTATACAAGTTCTGTTCCCCCTCCCCCAAGGATGTTTGTGGCCAAATTTGGTTACAATCCATGCAGAACTCTAGGACAAGTAGCGATTTATAGAATTTACCTCTATTTCCCCTATTGGGCCCCGCCCCTCCTGCCCCCCCGGGGGTCAGAGCCAAAATTTATACAAGTTCTGTTCCCCTTCCCCCAAGGATGTTTGTGGCCAAATTTGGTTACAATCCATGCAGAACTCTATGACAAGTAGCGATTTAAAGGATTTACCTCTATTTCCCCTATTGGGCCCCGCCCCTCCTGCCCCCGGGGGGTCAGAGCCAAAATTTATACAAGTTCTGTTCCCCCTCCCCCAAGGATGTTTGTGGCTAATTTTGGTTACAATCCATGCAGAACTCTATGACTAGTAGCGATTTAAAGGATTTACCTCTATTTCCCCTATTGGGCCCCCCCCCCCTCCTGCCCGGGGATCAGAGCCAAAATTTATACAAGTTCTGTTCCCCTTCCCCCAAGGATGTTTGTGGCAAATTTTGGTTACAATCCATGCAGAACTCTAGGACAAGTAGCGATTTAAAGGATTTACCTCTATTTCCCCTATTGGACCCCCCCTCCTGCCCCCGGGGGGTCAGAGCCAAAATTTATACAAGTTCTGTTCCCCTACCCCCAAGGATGTTTGTGGCTAAATTTGGTTACAATCCATGCAGAACTCTAGGACAAGTAGCGATTTAAAGGATTTACCTCTATTTCCCCTATTGGGCCCCGCCCCTCCTGCCCCCGGGGGGTCAGAGCCAAAATTTATACAAGTTCTATTCCCCCTCCCCCAAGGATGTTTGTGGACAAATTTGGTTACATTCCATGCAGAACTCTAGGACAAGTAGCGATTTAAAGGATTTACCTCTATTTCCCCTATTGGGCCCCGCCCCTCCTGCCCCCGGGGGTCAGAGCCAAAATTTATACAAGTTCTGTTCTCCTACCCCCAAGGATGTTTGTGGCTAAATTTGGTTACAATCCATGCAGAACTCTATGACTAGTAGCGATTTAAAGGATTTACCTCTATTTCCCCTATTGGGCCCCGCCCCTCCTGCCCCCGGGGGACCAGAGCCAAAATTTATACAAGTTCTGTTCCCCCTCCCCCAAGGATGTTTGTGGCCAAATTTGGTTACATTCCATGCAGAACTCTAGGACAAGTAGCGATTTAAAGGATTTACCTGTATTTCCCCTATTGGGCCCCGCCCCTCCTGCCCCCGGGGGGTCAGAGCCAAAATTTATACAAGTTCTGTTCCCCCTCCCCCAAGGATGTTTGTGGCCAAATTTGGTTACATTCCATGCAGAACTCTAGGACAAGTAGCGATTTAAAGGATTTACCTCTATTTCCCCTATTGGGCCCCGCCCCTCCTGCCCCTGAGGGGTCAGAGCCAAAATTTATACAAGTTCTGTTCCCCCTCCCCCAAGGATGTTTGTGGCTAATTTTGGTTACAATCCATGCAGAACTCTATGACTAGTAGCGATTTAAAGGATTTACCTCTATTTCCCCTATTGGGCCCCGCCCCTCCTGCCCCCGGGTGACCAGAGCCAAAATTTATACAAGTTCTGTTCCCCCTCCCCCAAGGATGTTTGTGGCCAAATTTGGTTACAATCCATGCAGAACTCTATGACTAGTAGCGATTTAAAGGAAATGTTGACGGACGGACGGACGGACGGACGACGGACGCCGCGCCATGACATAAGCTCACCGGCCCTTCGGGCCAGGTGAGCTAAAAACATATAAATTATCAAATTCAAATATATTTATACTATAAATCAACAGTGTTTTTATTTCTCGTCCAGATGGAACTCTACTAAAACACTATAGGAGAATCATAAATATTGTTGATCTACAATATTGGGAACCTGTAAAATTTTGCCACACCCAATAGAACAAAAGGTTAGCATTTGTGTACATTAAAAAAACTTTTTTTTTCATGTAAATTTACATTAAAAAAAGAATGTCAAGTATGCAAATATAATAATTGGATTGTTTTAGAGTCACACAAAAACAAATGTAAATATATTAAATATTAAAAATCACAGTATAGATATAATCTTGACTATACTAGTCATGCAAAACTATAGAAGCATTCAATGTCATCATATTAATTTCAATTACATTAATTCTTATATTAGTTTCTGTGACCTTGCTTTCATCTATAAAAAATATGAAAATATTGAATTTGATGCCGATATTCAGAAAAAGAAAATAGGTTCCTAATTTTAAGCATTGGATTATCTATGAAGGATGTAATTTTATGTCTACCACATTGATCACATTTTCGTCATTCACGTTTATAGAATCGAACAAATCTTTAAAACGTCTTACGGTACAGGTAACAACAACATCTCTGTCAAAAGTTCTCACAGTTGCAACATAAACACCCGCCATTTTTCCATTCGTTTTTTCTTAATCTGGTTCCCTTTTGCGCTTAAACTTTGTTTTCTTACCAGTTAAAGCGCTTAAGTGATAAGGATTTCAGTGTGTCTAAAGCACAAACCAGAAATGGGAAGGGAAAAATCGGACTTTTGTTCTTCGGATTTCCGAGCATCTGAAATAGGGGCGGTAATAATTTTTTTTATTTTATTTTCTAACTTTTCCATTTTAGGGGCAGGAAATCCTGAAGAACTAGGTTTCAAATTGGTGTGGCCTTAGCTATTAGCTATTTTTAGCTAGTATTTTTCCTTAAAAACATTTCTGTGTTAGGCTTGCAAGCCTCCCAAACATTCCAACCTTCCTCATTGCTATTTGATACAATACTAATTCTGGTGTATTCATGTCTAGTTATCTTCTATTTTCTTACCTTTCAATATAATAGGACTTAAAGTATATCACTCAAATATGGGAACTGAGCATCTTAAGAAAGGTCAATCGGACAAAATAAGACTCTTCCAGAGAGTAAGATAACATATGACCCTCTCACCATTTCCTCCAGTCTCTGCCTCTCTGCCTGCTGTTCTGCTTCTATCCTTTCTCTTTCCTCTGCTTCAGCTTTCTCCTTGGCAGCCTTTTTAGCTAATGCTTCCCTCTCTCTCTCCTCAGCTTCCTGTCTAGCTATTTCTGCCTTCTTCCTCTCAGCGTCCTGTTTGGCTTTCTCTGCCGCCTGTTGGTCCTGCGACACTGCACTGATGGTCTGTATTGCCTGTGTTTCCATAGGTTCTTGTCTTACTTTCACCAGGACATCTGGAGGTCCTGCGTTACTCTTCGCCTCTGCTAGCCGCCGAGCCTCGGCAGCCATGTTTTCTTTCTGGGCTTGCTTTTGTTGTTCCTCGGCAGGGTCTTTCTCAAGGACAGACATGACAGTCTTGGGTATATGTGTGGCCTAGTGAGGAAAATCATTCAACATTTTATCATCGGAAATATAAAATATATATATTAAGAATGTGTTATTTTTATCAAAAAGAGAAAGGGGAGATAATTCATTCAGGAGGACAGTTCTTGATAGTATTTAATTTTTTACACAATTATTCCAATATTTTTAGGTAAATGATAAAAGACAACATGTTTCTGGTATTGCAATGCAAAGGCATAAACAATCTTGATATATAGACCAAGAAAATTAAACTAAGACACAATGTTTAGCTTGTGGAACGAATTGAAAAACAACGATAAGTTTGTAAAGTCTTTTGGTTGTGTATATACCTGGTGCTCTGTGAAGGATTTGACGTGATTAAGTAGAGGTTCCCTCAGTTCTGGGCAGCTCTCAAACACACTCTTTAACTGGACCGATGGTAGCTGTAGTAACACCTGGAACGACTGGGGCTTGGTTCTCTGACAACATTTGATGAAGCCTTCCCACACTCGCTTTTGTTTCCAAACCTACGTCAAGGCCAAAACAAAAGATCAAGGTCCGAGACATAAATCATAGCTGATGGAAATTTATTTATGACTAAGGAACACCATCGTCATCATTTCTTGAGATTGATCGGAAAAGAATAACAACAACATTTGGGATACATGTATTGTTATATATATAAACAGTTTCTTGGTTTGTATAAAGATCTATTGGGCCATACAAAAAATAGCATCATTTATTTAATGATATTCTCTATGACTAGAACATTTGTTGGACCTAATCATACACTGTTAGTTATATATTTAGACAAAAGACCATCATCCTTCAATTACCTGTTTAATGATAAGCCTCTGTAGGATATTTAAAACAAAGCCAAGGAGACGAGGGTACATTGACAGCGACTGTAGAACCGTCCTCATAAATAACGTAGGGAGAGGTGCCTGTTCCATTAGAGTCTTCATCACCACGGCCAACACCTCTTGTGTATAAACATTCTTCTCCGAGAAACACAGATTAGTAGCTGGCAACAGAAATGTCTGTCAGTTTTTCTTGTATCAATTACCTTTGTATTAATGTAGATTACCTTTGTATTAATGTAGATTACCTTTGTATTAATGTAGATTACCTTTGTATTAATGTAGATTACCTTTGTATTAATGTAAACAAATAGGTTACCTTTGTATTAATGTAGACAAATAGGTTACCTTTGTATTAATGTAGACAAATAGGTTACCTTTGTATTAATGTAGACAAATACATTACCTTTGTATTAATGTAGACAAATAGGTTACCTTTGTATTAATGTAGACAAATAGATTACCTTTGTATTAATGTAGATTACCTTTGTATTAATGTAGACAAATAGGTTACCTTTGTATTAATGTAGACAAATAGATTACCTTTGTATTAATGTAGACAAATAGGTTACCTTTGTATTAATGTAGACAAATAGATTACCTTTGTATTAATGTAGACAAATAGGTTACCTTTGTATTAATGTAGACAAATAGGTTACCTTTGTATTAATGTAGACAAATACATTACCTTTGTATTAATGTAGACAAATACATTACCTTTGTATTAATGTAGACAAATACATTACCTTTGATGATTGTCTTCATGTCACACTTGTTGGGGTCGATGTTGTGTAGTGAGATCAACAATTCTGCTGGTGTGAGTGGTGAGGAGAAACTCGTCTCACCTAGAATATAGCCATCACACATAATTAGTATTGTAACAAGTGTAAAAGCTTTATAATATTGGGATCTTTCTCTCCTTACAAGTTCAGGGTTTTCACTTATGCATTTTATTATTATTCCTTTGGTTTTATTCTCCCATTAAACAGGTATTTTTCATGAAGGATTTATTTGCAATGTGTATCTTAAAACATTTATGTTTGAGGTTTGGTTTGACAGCAATATATGGTGAAGAACCCAGAAAAACATACCTACGAATATTTCATATTAAATAGTATATAACTTGATAAATTAATATTTTGTGGCATTATCAGCAAAGAAATGATATGAATGTAACATGATTAACACAATTTTGTAGCTACAACATTCGTCTACATTCTATATACTAGGTACACTGTATTATTATTAGACATAATAATGTGTAAAATAGAGCAGCAAAACAAGGACATCTGTAGTATGTTATTACCATGGCCGCCCAGGAGTCTGTTAAAAACTTCCTTCACCACAACTGGATTCAGTTTAATGAGTTTAGGCAAGGCCTGAATTACCTCTCTCTGTAATGAAGAAGTCAGAAAAACATATAATATTTAAGGTTAGATTTCCTTACACTAGATACACTATGAGAATGGCAGAGCTCTGAAAAAGCCTAACATACTCCCAAACTGTTCAACGCTATTTTAATCCATTGTGTTAATCAGGTAGTATGGCTATGTTTTATCACCAATTTCATAAAGTTTTTGGAAAGTTTTTAATTAAGTGAAAATGTGATAGACAAATTATAAAAATAAAAACAACCATTTTGTTGTGTTGTTTTCAATTCATGACATAATGTTACTGTCTTTATTGTAAAATCTCAGTCAATTTCTACATCACACAGCAAATGCAAAACAAGAGGCCCAGAGGGCCTGTATCGCTCAACTGGTTTGTAATGCCAAGTAATGTTCTAAATACAGGTTCACTGCTTCTTTTCTGAAGGAATTCGAATATTTACCTCAAATTCCCCTACTGGGCCCTACCCATCCTGCACCCGGGGGATCAGAGCCAACATTTATAAAAGTTCTGTTCCCCTTCCCTCATGGATGTTTGTGGCCAAATTTTGCCACAATCTATGCAGAACTCTAGGACAAGTAGCGATTTATAAGATTTATCTCTATTTCCCCTGTTGGGCCCCACCCCTCCTGCCCCCGGGGGGTCAGAGCCAAAATTTATACAAGTTCTGTTCCCCTTCCCCCAAGGATGTTAGTGGCCAAATTTGGTTACAATCCATGCAGAACTCTAGGACAAGTAGCGATTTATAGGATTTACCTCTATTTCCCCTATTGGGCCCCGCCCCTCCTGCCCCCGGGGGGTCAGAGCCAAACATTATACAAGTTCTGTTCCCCTTCCCCCAAAGATGTTTGTGGCCAAATTTGGTTACAATCCATGCAGAACTCTAGACCAAGTAGCGATTTATAGGATTTACCTCTATTTCCCTTATTGGGCCCTGCCCCTCCTACCCCCGGGGGTCAGAGCCAAACTTTATACAAGTTCTGTTCCCCTTCCCCCAAGGATGTTTGTGGCCAAATTTGGTTACAATCCATGCAGAACTCTATGACTAGTAGCGATTTAAAGGAAATGTTGACGGACGGACGGACGACGGACGACAGACGACGGACGCCGTGCC
This sequence comes from Argopecten irradians, assembly GCF_041381155.1. Taxonomy (NCBI): domain Eukaryota; kingdom Metazoa; phylum Mollusca; class Bivalvia; order Pectinida; family Pectinidae; genus Argopecten; species Argopecten irradians. The sequence goes on from NC_091136.1 coordinate 38,783,765, forward strand.
ATGACATTAGCTCACCGGCCCTTCGGGCCAGGTGAGCTAAAAATGTTCCAGTAGATAGTAAATTACAGCAGGATCTAGCACTTTCATGATACATGAATACAGGGGTTTCAAGATCCCAAAACAACAGGGGTAAAGTACAATGTACAGTTGATTAATCCCACCATCCGGTTAGTATGACATCACAAAAATCATGTCAAAATATGACGTCATAATCCCTAGAAGATGAGACTAATGGTAATTTGTACTTCACCAACATCATTTTGGGATGTCAAAAGCGCTTAATCATGTTTAAATGTTTATTATCTATACGACTTCTGGTAGTGACTTGCATCTCACCAGACCTAAACAGTATGGTATACATTACCTTGTGTAATCCAGTAAGTACTGGGATGAGGAATCGGACGTCAGGCACACGTTTATGGTACAAGTCTCGGACCCTCTCCACAAGTTCTGGTGATGGAGCAGCTGGAAGAGAAACCAATACAAGTGTCCACAATTAATATGTTCTAATTTCAAGATAGCCTAATTATGATGTCTTGACAATTACTTTAAAACATATTGTTCAAAATATATACACTTATTTTGAAATTTCATACATAACTTTCTTCAGATATGAAAAAAAAAATTGTAGTACTTGAAATCATTTTGACATTTTCGATCCAATTTTGTATCAAAATGCTGATCGCAACATGAAGGATTAACACAAAATTTCCTATTATGGTTGCTGCTTACTAGCAACTTTGGTCTTAAGGTAAATATCTAACAACTAGATAAACAAGAGGGCCTGTATCGCTCACCTGGTTTGTAATGCCAAGTAATGTTTTAAATACTGGTTCATTGTTTCTTTTCTGAAGGAATGCCAATATATACCTCTAATTCCCCTATTGGGCCCCGCCCCTCCTGCCCCCGGGGGGTCAGAGCCAAAATTTATGCAAGTTCTGTCCCCCTTCCCCCAAGGATGTTTGTGGCCAAATTTGGTTACAATCCATGCAGAACTCTAGGACGAGTAGCGATTTATAGGATTTACCTCTATTTCCCCTATTGGGCTCTGCCCCTCCTGCCCCCGGGGGGTCAGAGCCAAAATTTATACAAGTTCTGTTCCCCTTCCCCGATGAATGTGTGTGGCCAAATTTGGTTACAATCCATGCAGAATTCTTGGACAAGTAGCAAATTATAGGATTTACCTCTATTTCCCCTATTGGGCTCCGCCCATCCTGCCTCCGGGGGGTCAGAGCCAAAATTTATAAAAGTTCTGTTCCCCTTCCCCCATGTATGTTTGTGGCCAAATTTGGTTACAATCCATGCAGAACTCTAGGACGAGTAGCGATTTATAGGATTTACCTCTATTTCCCCTATTGACCCTGCCCCTCCTGCCCCTGGGGGTCAGAGCCAAAATTTATACAAGTTCTGTTCCCCTTCCCCCATGGATGTTTGTTGCCAAATTTGGTTACAATCCATGCAGAACTCTATGACTAGTAGCGATTTAAAGGAAATGTTGACGGACGGACGGACGGACGACGGTCCTTCGGGCTAGGTGAGCTAAAAACCTTTTTCCCTCTGAGCTAATGGGGTGGCCTCCTTTCACACTATTACAATTATCAAATATGACCTTGACTTTAATCGAGTGATGTTCACCACATACCTTTGTCTGTGAGGATGTGGATGACCCGGGTTACCAGGGTCTCAGCTCCCTTTGGACAATTCTCCACCAATAACAGGAGTTCTGGGGACTGCATTCCCATACCCTTCACCTGTCAATAATAGGTACACAAAGATTAGTCTACACTTATCACTCCTTTATCAACTTAATCATAAAACTACTATCATAACAAATTTCATCAGTGAAATCCAGCAATACAGACACTGTGCTCTATGGATCTGAGGTAAGTATATGTGTCGGCATGTTTAGATAATAACAAGGGAAAACACTACAGCTCACACTGAGCTGGATTTGTATTATTCTCAGAAGATCTTCCATGTTATACAGATGGAAAAGCTTTCAGAGACAGAAGAGCTTCAAATCCAATGATTGGAAGTTATATTCTAGAAGTAGAAGAGGGCAAATTGAGTAGGCCCTGGAGAAAATGAAAAAATATCAGAGGATAATCAAAGTGACTGCTGAAGTCAAGTTTCCTTGTAATTAATATTTTTATGAACCATCAAAGAATAAAATCGACAATTGTAGCATTAAATCAAAATGAAAAGATTCACTTCATAATAGATTCTTAAATATCACAGTTTGAACTGTAGGTATAATAGCCTTTTGTCTAGTTATATGAAACAATAAAATAAGTATCAAAAGACCAATACAAAAACTCCTTGAAGAATCTTTGTTCTTCAAAGGATAGCAGATCTTACCGGATTTTCTAGCACACGCAGAATAGTCCTCTTGATGTCAGCAGTAGCAGAAGTATATACTACAGCCAATCTGGAAAATTAAACAGGTTTGTTATCTCGCTAAGAATCACAGATTATATTTAGTGCCTCTAGTATTATAATTAAATCCATCCACCTAAAGTTTCTTTAATAAAGCTTTTTTTATATACTTTAACCATTTATTGTTCCATGGTTACAATTAATCTGAAACTGATAAAAAATAAACTTGGAAGATTTACTTATACTCCACAAGAAACTGTTCTTTCACAGTAGAGAAAAAATTTTGTTCCATCATTTTTAAAATAAAGAACAATTACTCACTCATGGATTAGTTTATGGTTGCTAGGCAACAGACCAAGATACAAGTATAGACACATCTTGATGATATCCTCAATCCAGGACTGCGGTAGGTCTCCTACAAACAGACAAAGTGTGTGTCTGAGACAGACGGCATGACAATAGTGATAGAACTATAAAGTACCTAATATCATTATAATTTCACTGATGTTTTTTTTTTCTTTCTTTCTATTCATAATCTCACCAACAAATTGACAAAACCAGGATTTTTTTTTTAAATGTCTGTTGTAAGACATAAATCATGTTCTGATCTTCGCCTCCACATAACGAAGAGGGATGAGACAGAATGCAATTGGACATGACAGGCTAAGTCAGAACCAGATGGGATGTATGTGGGTAACACTTAAGGCCAATATAAACCCCCTCTCATTTCATAGCAGGTGTTGGTGTATGAAATGACTCCTGGAAAGTTACGGTAAATAAAAGTGAAAGTAGGCGCTTTAGAAGAGTATTAAACATGTGTGGTACAGATCATTCACCTCCAGACATATCGTCAGCTGATGTGTGTTGATATAAATCACCTGACAGTAAAGTAGCAATCAGGAAGCATTGTGTCAATGATCTGTCATATCAACAATATTTACAATGTTTTTGATCTTGCTTACCAGATTTAGATCGAGGAAACATCTCACTTGGAGGCTTAGGTAGGAGGAGGTATTTCAGCATTTTAGAGGCATATTCCTGTAAACAAGACAAAGCAATGTATGACTTGGAGGCTTGGGTAGGAGGAGGTATTTCAGCATTTTAGAAGCATATTTCTGTAAACAAGACAAAGCAGTGTATTCATTTATAAATTAAATTTCTTGTTTGAAAATTTTACTTAATTTTGACATTTGTCTATACAGATAATCTATCAGCATTTAATGTTATACTATATCAGGATGCAATATCACAATATACAAATCACGTTTGTTTTCATCTGTACAATAGGAAAGCAATATTAACATTTTTAAAATTGTGTTTTACTTTCTTTCATGAGAAACACAGTACGAAACAAGACGATGAAGAAATCAGTGGAAGAAAAACTATGGCTTGATTTAGTACATTAACTGTAATTTAAAATCTTTCATGCAATTTTCTGCATCAACAGATGAACTGTTAATAAATGAAAAAACTCATCAGTTGACAGAAAATTATTTTTGGTGATTGATAGCAATATTTTCTCTGCTATTCCTCACTACTTCAAACTGACCTCTATATATGTGGCTATCTGTGGTTTCTCATACAATTTCTTGGTGAAGCGGATTGCTGTATTTCTCACCTGTGAAACAGTACAATGAAATCAAGCTCATGTAATATTTAGGAATTAGTCTCAGAACACAGAAAGAAATACTATAGTCTTACAAGAGGCTTTTACAACAATTAAACTTTGACAATAGCTGTAGTACATGTAGGTGTATTGAGAATAGTTGATATTATTATCAAAATCAAGTATTCTAGGGATCGTTTATACGTGTAATTATTTTAAAGTTCAGACAAGACTCATTAGTGCAACTTATATAAGAAATCTATTTCAAGATAGCTGCTATTTTCTATTTTGATACACTGAAAAATAGCAGCACTTGGTTAAGAACAATACCATGGTCATTTAAGACAAGACTGAGCTTAATCCCAAGGATGGAGTATAAGCATAGTCCATTTCCTAGATTTTTGATCACCCCCCCCCCCCTCTCCCCCCAGTAGAAAAAAAAAGACAATTTCAGGATTCTGTCTTTTGAAAACGTATTAAAATATGAAATATTTTGCTGGAGAATAAAACATTGATTGTTTTCAAAGAATCTAATTTAGGTTACTCTTTTGGTTTTATTTTGTACAGTATGCCTTGACCGGTAGACTACAATCCTCACATATTAAGCAAACGCTTCTCCTTACTCACCTCGGGTTTATCATGTGAACAGGACTCCAACATGACATTGAGAAAACGAAGTCTGTGAACTGGTCTCGTCAGAATAAGTTCCTTTAGTGTGTTCATACCTGCCCCAACTCGATTCTAAACACAATGCATTACAATGTTAGGATAGGCTATTAAATACAATGTCATAGAAGTATACGTAGTACAGTAAAGAATAGCATCAATTTCTCCAGGTGAACCTAAAACATACTCTAGAACTGTGAGTGAATTGTTTCAGAATTAATATTTTATAAGTTATGGGCAGAATGAGGTTTGAAGGAAATTGTGTTAATTATCATCTTTTTAAAGCAAGGGTGTTAGATTTCATTAACTATATGAAGATAAACCACTTCAATGTCCAATCCCTAAACAAAATGACCTACCTCATCTAAACAGTACTTCTTTAAAATCAGAATGGCATTGTCAGTTACAGCAGGAGCTTCTATTAATACCCGCTGGAAAAACCTTGAAAAGCAAAGAAACATACATTATTGTGTTGATATTTTGGCTTTTAGAAAATTTTATATGCATGTAGTGAATTTAGACTTTTTATATAAATTTCCTACAAGTAAAAGTAATGACTATCTTGAAGCAGTATAAACTAAAATGTTCTGCCATTTTAAAACTGGATCATTCTGCAGATCCGTTACTTGTCTGAGAGGTAATGCCTTTAAAAAATGGTCCAAGGTTTGAACAGATATTACTTTAAACTACAGTCTGGACTGTCTTATGTGACTTTCCAAGGAACCACCACAAAAAGTCACATAAGACAGGGAGTCACTTAAGGCAGTCCAAGTTCATCCGCAACATCACTGTACAAAAATCTGTCTTTAATTGTCTGTTAATTTATTCTTCATTATAAATATATCAATTACCTGATTTTTTAAAAGATAAATAAAAAATAATACAATTTTTTTTTTTTTTTTTTTTTTTAATGAATTTTTTTTTTTTTTTTAAATTAAAAACCATTTAGATCTAGTTATAAATTACAAGCAGACATACATTGATGCTTGGTTTTAAACTTTGTTCAAGAAAAAAATTCTATCTGGAGGGGGTGCAATTTTGGGTTAAAAATCTCATTTTTTTTGCAATTGAAAAAAATATATGTGTGTCATGGTTTTTCAGACTTGAAAAAAAAAATTACAAAAATCACACTTGTCAGAAAACAACCATTGCAAAACAATTGCAAATGTTGTGTAAAACATTACTAGGCCTACTGTACAGTAGAGGTACCATTTTAAAACCTGGGCTTTATTTTGCTGAATTTTACAAATTTACTGTACACTGCTACAAAATGGCGGCCATTACAGAAGCCCAAGTCATGTGCAGTTGTTTTTACAAGACTTTTTGGTGTTATGAAGAAAATATAGGGTTCCTGACTTTGGGATGGCTGTTATAATGACTGTTTACTCATATCCAGGTGTTTCATTATCAGGCGGTACCCGGTACTTTTTGCCGGTTGAACCTGGCTGTGGTACCGCCTGATTTGGGCTAAATTACATTGGATAGCATACAGATGGTATAGAAAAGTACCCCCTGAAATTGCAATTGTATCGCCTCTCCTGAGAGATAATGAAACCCCTGCATATCAAAGAACGAAATTATGTTTGGTCGTAAATGCCATGTACAAAACAAGAAGAGAGTCACCCACGCCAAGCCATAGGATGATACGGTAGGCAAAATAAAACATGCCGATTTATTTAATGTGTTCCGTTATTAATTGTCAATGTTTACCATTGTTTAGTATTGAGAGATATCTGAATGATATCTAGCCTTTTTAATAGTTTAAGGCAAAATTTTGTGGAAAAAAACAATCTTTCATGATCCGTCAAAACTGGTTACACAGTAATGTACTCTTATCTTCATCAACAGTCGATGTTTAGTTCGATGTTCACACCTCTTTATCTATCATAATTATGGCCTCAGGCGAATGAAAAGTCGCTCAAGACAGACTTTTTATGATGTTTGGGTTGTAAAAACATGGTCGCTTGTCACGTAAGACAGGGAGTCGCTGAAAACAGACCCATTATATAGCAAAATATGTTGGGGGGGTCTCAAGTAAGGTCACATAAGACAGGGAGTCGCTACATACAAGGGGTCGCTCAGACAGCCTCGACTGTAACTTTCTTTTGAGTACAATTTACTTTCATGAATTTCGTAATCTAAATATATTCACGAAAGATTATCTCTGCAAGTTAGCTTCTACATCATTGATACTGATAGGAATTTCAAGTCAATTTTAAAATCTGCGAATGTTAATGTTTGTGAACTTATTTTGAAATGAAAAAAAAAAAAAATTGGTTTACAGTTGACATAAAGGTAAATTGGGTCACTGGCCTGACTTAGTTATCTCCTAGTACTCTGTTCCCTGTTACTTTCGAACTTTTCTGTCATCTTATTTGAGAATGTATGTTACAAAGACTTTTTACTGTACATGTTTTTTTGTTATCTTTTCTTACCCCTCCTTGAGTTCCACTCGAGCCAGGAGACCTGCCAGGAGTCGAGTCAAACACTCATCATAGCTGGCCAGGGATGGCTTTTCTAGCTTCATCAGGGGAGCACAGAAGCCCATACAATTAGCATATTCCTGGTAAAGCCAGGCAAAGGCTAAGTCAAACCTTGATCTTAAGTCTTCAAAGATATACTCCTCCAAAACTGTGGAGAAACAGTAATCCAAACATGAATGGTAAAAGAAAACTATGCATTTCAAAACACCATCATCTCAGCTGACATAGAAATTCTTCTGACAGTGAAGTTTTGTCAAACTATAAAGAAAAGAAAATCTGTCAGAAGAATAATTACTTTAATATTGTAAGTCTGTGTTTTTGGTGTAACATCCTTTTAGACTTTCTTAAGGAAATAGAAATTGACTTTCTAACCATAAGTCAGATGTATTTCAGAATTAGTTGAAGTTGTCAAAGCTCAATATGTAGAATTTTATTATAAAATGTTCCTTTTACTTACAGAAGGTAATAATTAAAAGTCTATCTATTGATTTTATTGATGAATCATTACAGTTATATTCCACACTGAAACTTACGGTCTCGTAACTCGCCCCCAAACTGTGAAGTAAGACCAGCTAACAGTTTGGTCCTGGCTGGTAGCACATTGCCTTGTGTAGCACTTTCTGTTGACAAAATATGGAACATTCATAGTTGACTATACATGTCCATGAAAACAGTTAATGCATAACTTCTATGAGTATAATATTTTAAAAAGTAAAGATGTTTATATCCTCTGGAACTCATAAAATTTCGTTCAGCATTTTGAACAACTATCAATTGGTATTCTTCGTTAGCAATATTTCAGCACTATTTACACTAAAAATATTTCAATTACCGTAATTAAAGATTTTTAATTAAGCGTGTTTTTTTCGCTACATTCAATGTAAATCTTTGAACTTTAGCAAAATTGTACTTGCAAGTAATGTACTAAAACATAAGTGTACAGCATTACTGATTTTATAGTAAGTACATGTATTATTTCTTCTGTTACATTAGAAACAAACTTAAATATCTTTTTATTTGTGAAAATAAAACCATGAAATCCAATTCAGTCACAGCCATTCAAAAACTACTACCAAACTACAGAAAGTTTCAGCAACCAAGAAAGTGATGCAAGAGATACCAGTAAAACACTTTGCACAGCTTAATCACAGCGACCTACTTTCTGCATTAAGAATCCTACTGACAGCACTAATGGTCATCTGGTCAAGGTCATCTCGGTTAAGTTCCTGGGTCACACTACTAAGCTTGAATTGCTTGATACCACGTCTGACAGGCTGAGAAAGAAATGATAACTTGATAACAGATATGTACACCCAGTTATAGAATACTTTGTCAACTTTAAACTGTCAACTGGTAAAGAAATTCATACTTGTAATACTCATTAATAACATGATCCATTCTTGTCATCAGTAGAGCTCAAATGGATTGGGTGTTCTGGAGTGGAGGAGTGGATTGTAATTCTGCAGATCCTTTGAGCACGTAGTATTTAATATGTAAGTAATATATAATTAGCTGATAATAATGATGATGGTGTTGATGGTGATTAATTAGAGCATTTTATACTTACTGCAGGAGGAGGCTGCATAGATTTACTAGAACTGGCCACAGATGTCGTCGGCAAGTCATCTGTCAATCCTCCTGTAAAACAAATGATAATGATCATCTTGTTAATAGATACATCTAGCATATTATATAAATTAAGATTGTTCTGATATTGTCAATAATGGAATGAAACATCAATGTCGATACTGCTGAATAGGCAACACCTTAGTCTTTTTGAGGCAAAAGTGGGTGGTCAGTAGTAGATAAAAGTCAGCGGTTGTTTTAAGTCATCAGTGGGTAAAGTCAATGAAGGCAAAGATAGTGAAGATTGCCACTGTTTTGTTTGACATGACTGAATGACACAGTCAGCCGGTCACCCAATAAATAATTTATTGTAATACAGTGTACGTTATACTTTCAATCAACTATATAGAGGACCGGGTTAATCAATAGATGTAAAATGTCACTGCATGTTTCTAAATTAACATTTATTCAATATGCTTTCATTTTTATACAAAATAATTTTCCTTTCATAAGGATTTCAGTATACTTTTAGTGATTTTTTAGGAACTAGTAATGGTGAAATAAAGGGCAGTTTAGATGTATACATACCCACAACTGTCTGGATCAATTGTTTGGGAGAAGATGGCTGGTAAGCCGGAGATTCACCACCAGCCTCTTCCTTCTCTTCAGCCTTTCAAGAAAAAGTCAATACAACCATTATATACTGTCATTCATAGCATACATGCTATTGGAGGAGTAAATCTGGAAGTTTCCACAATGAACAGATCTTTAGACTTTTAGTTTATTTACTACTCATTTTACATGCATCTCTTCATATTTGCAACATTTTTCAAAGTAGAATACCTTGCCAGAGTCTTATTATTGCCTGTGTTTCTGACATAGTAATGTCCCCTTTAATACCTGTGCTGTGCTTCTGAGGCCAGAGTCCATAGGAAAGCATTACAAAAGTTAAGGGGAACATTTTAAGTTAGCAACATTCCTATGGAAAAATAAGAAATTCCTTAGAGTTAAGGAACATTAAACTGGACCCATCTTTGCCCCCTTATCTGTAGCAATGTTTTTGCTAAATATGCCCCTTTACCTAAGTCAATGTTTCAGCCACCACTTCCCCCTACTTACCTGCGAATGTGCATCAGACACCTATTTGCCCCCTTACCTGTACCTGTGTTTCAGTCGTCCCTTTTCCCCTTACCTGTGCCTGTGTTTCAGTCACCCTTTTCTCCTTACCTGTGCCTGTGTTTCGGTCACCCCTTATCCCCTTACCTGTGCCTGTGTTTCAGTTACCCTTTTGCCCCTTACCTGTGCCTGTGTTTCAGTCGCTCCTTTTCCCCTTACCTGTGCTTGTGTTTCGGTCAACCCTTTTGCCCCTTACCTGTACCTGTGTTTCAGTCGCTCCTTTGCCCCTTACCTGTGCCTGTGTTTCGGCCACCCTTTTACCCCTTACCTGTACCTATATTTCAGCCACTCCTTTACCCCTTACCTGTACCTGTGTTTCAGTCGCTCCTTTTCCCCTTACCTGTACCTGTGTTTCAGTCGCTCCTTTTCCCCTTACCTGTGCTTGTGTTTCGGTCAACCCTTTTCCCCCTTACCTGTGCCTGGGTTTCAGTCGCCCCTTTTCTCCTTACCTGTGCTTGTGTTTCGGTCAACCCTTTTGCCCCTTACCTGTGCCTGTGTTTCTGTCAACCCTTGTGCCCCTTTCCTGTGCATGTGTTTCAGTCAACCCTTTTGCCCCTTACCTGTGCCTTTGTTTCAGTCAACCCTTTTGCCCCTTACCTGTGCCTGTGTTTCGGTCAACCCTTTTGCCCCTTACCTGTGCCTGTGTTTCAGTCAACCCTTTTGCCCCTTACCTGTACCTATGTTTCAGCCACTCCTTAACCCCTTACCTGTGCCTGTGTTTCAGTCGCCCATTTCCCCTTACCTGTACCTTTTTTTCGGTCACCCTTTCCCCCTTATCTGTGCCTTTGTTTCTGTCACCCTTTTGCCCCTTACCTGTACCTGTGTTTCAGTCGCCCCTTTTCCCCATACCAGTGCCTGTATTTCAGCCACCCCTTTTCCCCTTACCTGTGCCTTTGTTTTGGTCACCCTTTTTGCCCCTTACCTGTACCTGTGTTTCATTCACCCTTTTGACCCTTACCTGTACCTGTGTTTCAGTCACCCCTTTCTCATTACCTGCACCTGTGTTTCAGTCACCCTTTTCCCCTTACCTGTATGTGTGTTTTGGTCACCCTTTTACCCCTTACCTGTGCCTGTGTTTCGGCCACCCCTTTACCCATGCCTGCAGTGGTCAGTTGGGTGGCCAGAAGCCTAGCTATATGTTTGATCTGCCCTTCTGTACCAGCAGCAGCTATCGGAGTATATGTTGACTGGAAGTGGGCTGGCATGGTTTCTGGTAACATCACCTGTGAGGATATGATGACAATACTTTAATTTCTTTATTACAGATTTTTCTCCCTAATTGTTCCCCTTCAAGGAAGGTTTCGATTCTTTTTGCATTCAGGTTTTTAGTTCAGACTGATAATCATTGGTTGCTGGGTTTTTTCCTGGGTACTCCACCATCTAAACCTGGCATATTCTTATTATATTTATCATTCAAATTATTCTTTATCAGCCAAAGTCTGAAATTTATGCAACTAAAATCTTCCAAACACATTTATAAAGCATACTTATTGAACACAATTTAGCTCATAATACATGTATCTGTAACACATCTTATAAACAACAATTATTTGTAGTTGATTAAAACATTGATATCTCAAATACAATAAAGACAAAAATGCAAAAGTAGAGTAGATAATATCCAAGTATCAGAAGCACTAAACAGGCGTACATACCATACTAATGAGAACAAGATCTGCCACATTCTGAGTGGAGAGTCTAGATTCCAGGTCCTCCGAGGTAATGTCTATGGCTGTCGACTGTTGTTTCACCGTCGGAGCAGCCTTCGTTGTCATTCTGTCTACAAGTGGGGTCATCCCAACATCATCATCATCCATCTCCACCTGGTGAGGGAATCAAGCACGTTCAATGTTCACAAACTGTTGATGGGCAGCAAACTCACAATAAGAAATCGACTTCCTGTATATTTAAAAATTACACTTGACCTTTTATAATCTTGTTCTTGTACAACATGAATATGCCATTTATTATGAAGCATTTCCTGATAAAATACCACACTACCCATAAACCTAGCTAATTTGAGAATACAGCAGTCCCACAGATAATGAGCTTTGACTACAGTCCACCCATATGTTTTCAATATGTACATTATCTCTATAGGTAACAGAGCTCATGGTATACAATAATAATAATTGCCTGTGTGACAGAATCAATCCTGAAACATCTGGATTACAAGTCAGCAGATAAAAACAAAGAACTTCTCTAGAAAAAACAAAACATCGTGGCTAGTGAATTAATACCGAGGTTTATATTATTTTTGTCTAATTTTCATCTAAACTGTGTCTCTTGGTTAAACCAGTAGTCCACATGGAAGGTTATTCCAGATTCTGAATTAAGTCACTGTAATGTGCTAAAAAGATTTGTGGTTTTTTTCCTTCAAATTCTTGATAATACATTATGTAGCCCAGAAAAAAAATCTCTCCTGATCACTATAGAACACTATTCATGGCAATAAATCTATTTTATCTTACCTCCTCTATCTTGGCTTTCTTTGCCACTTGTGTGGACTCCTCTGCTTTTCTTTTCTTGCTTTCATCTATCTTTGGCATGGCTTTCATCACCTATCAAATGACAAGCAAGTTTTGGACATCACTCAGGAACTTGGATTTGTATATATGTCAAATAACAAGTTACTAAACAATCCTAAAATCTGTGTTGGTCTAGTTTTTACATTCTTTTTTATCAACAGTCAAAAGACACAATGTAAACACAAGAATCTTTACCGAATACCACTTGCCCATTGTAGAACTTTCTTAAATTTGGAACACTAAATAATACAATCAGAAATTTATCATAGCAAATATTTTGATTTTTCATTTTATTTCTTTTAGAAATAAGAAACTTTAGCTATGCTAAAAGCATTTTAATGCTCAAACTCAAATACATGATGTGATAAGTTTGGTATCAAGTATGTTTTTCAAGCATACATTTCTGAAATGTCTAACAGATCTCATCTTTGTAATGATATATTTTTGAGATTTGATCAAGAGCTTGGTTTCATGAAATGTGAGTCTGAAGTATACCAACCTCTGAGTTTGTAGCGCCCAGATCTGTGAGAAGGGTAGTAATCTGAGTCATGTAGTCGGTAGAACAGCGGTGTCTCAGTAACGACAACATGTGCATCTTCAGATTCTTCCTAACACTGCTAACCTGTGACTTGGCCAGCGTGGGTGGCAAGTTTACTGGAATCATTCAAATATAGTTTTTAAAGAAAACAATTGGTGTTTAAAGATTTAAAGTCCCTTTATTTCACTGCAATTTGTTTTCAATTTGGATAAAATACTTTTTACATATTTAAAGTAATCAACAATTATTAAGAAGAAAACATACTTTATTATAATTGTTTTTTTTTTGCAATACAAATTTATAAAATAGGGCTAGCTCTGTTTCCCCCAATTTAATGAGGATACAATTTAGCAACAAGCTATCAAAATGTCTCATAAAACTTGAAATAAGAGGCAGATCCTCCTTATGCTTATGACTATACAATGAAATTTAAAGTTTCTTTCTGATTTACCTTGTAGAGATTCAAATGCCTGAACAACTTTGCCAAAGAATGGAGGTCTCTGTTTGGCTATGGCTGTTATACTACCCATAACTGTCATTAGGTTGATGCTGAAATTTTATGAAAACAAGGACATAGTCATTCAGATCCCCCGCCAATGGAGATATCAAAGCTGGAGTAAGTTTGATTGTTGAGACTTCTGTGTATGAAAAAAAAAACAGGAAAAAGGAAGTTGAGGTAAAGAAAGATGGAGTATAATTCAAGTAGAGCGGGGCTGCAATTGTTGAATCAGGTATACAGCCTTGACATTTGTTGGCGATAATTTTCCCGTTTTTTTTTTTAAATATTTTACTCCACGCAGTATTAAATTCAAGGTCTGTGTTGTCTAATGTCTTAAGATACATATATCATTCAAATTTGACCGCAGTTTTAAATTCGTATTTTCTTTCATCCACCAAATAACACTGCCACGAATATAATCCAAATGTTTTTCTTTCTTTTCTGGTAAGGGCAGATACAGCAAGGTGAATAGTTTTATGAATGTGAAGCATATAGGTGAAAAACTATTAACCTGTTTTATAACTAGTACAATGATAGTGTCATAAAGGGCCTAAAAAGAATGTGTCTATGAAGTTTCGTGGAAATATCTCTGCTGGTTTTAGAGTTATGCTCGGGAAATGAACCTGCTACAAAAATATGATATTTTCAGCAATGTTTACATGGTTACAGAAAAAAGTACAAAAAGTGAAAACCTTAAAATAGCAAAAGGCACTACTAGACCATAAGACTAATGTGCCTATGGAGTTCCGTGCATATATCTCAACCGGTTTTCCAGTTATGCTGCGGAAACGAACCTGGTACAAAAATATGATATTTTCAGCTATGTTTCCATGGTTACGGAAAAAGTTCAAAAAATGAAAACCTAAAAATAGCAAAAGGCACTACTAGACCATAAGAACAATGTGTCTATGAAGTTTCATGGAAATATCTCTGCTGGTTTTAGAGTTGTGCTCCGGAAACGATTCTTACACAAAAATCTGCCATTTTCAGCAATGTTTCCATGGTTACAGAAAAAAGTACAAAAAGTGAAAACCTTAAAATAGCAAAAGGCACTACTAGACCATAAGACTAATGTGCCTATGGAGTTCCGTGCATATATCTCAACCGGTTTTCCAGTTATGCTGCGGAAACGAACCTGGTACAAAAATATGATATTTTCAGCAATGTTTCCATGGTTACGGAAAAAGTGCAAAAAATGAAAACCTAAAAATAGCAAAAGGCACTACTAGACCATAAGAACAATGTGTCTAAGAAGTTTCATGGAAATATCTCTGCTGGTTTTAGAGTTGTGCCCCGGAAACAATTCTTACACAAAAACCTGCCATTTTCAGCAATGTTTCCATGGTTACAGAAAAAAGTACAAAAAGTGAAAACCTTAAAATAGCAAAAGGCACTACTAGACCATAAGACTAATGTGCCTATGGAGTTCTGTGTATATATCTCAACCGGTTTTCCAGTTATGCTGCGGAAACGAACCTGGTACAAAAATATGATATTTTCAGCTATGTTTCCATGGTTACGGAAAAAGTGCAAAAAATGAAAACCTAAAAATAGCAAAAGGCACTACTAGACCATAAGAACAATGTGTCTATGAAGTTTCATGGAAATATCTCTGCTGGTTTTAGAGTTGTGCTCCGGAAACGATTCTTACACAAAAATCTGCCATTTTCAGCAATGTTTCCATGGTTACAGAAAAAATTACAAAAAGTGAAAACCTTAAAATAGCAAAAGGCACTACTAGACCATAAGACTAATGTGCCTATGGAGTTCCGTGCATATATCTCAACCGGTTTTCCAGTTATGCTGCGGAAACGAACCTGGTACAAAAATATGATATTTTCAGCTATGTTTCCATGGTTACGGAAAAAGTTCAAAAAATGAAAACCTAAAAATAGCAAAAGGCACTACTAGACCATAAGAACAATGTGTCTATGAAGTTTCATGGAAATATCTCTGCTGGTTTTAGAGTTGTGCTCCGGAAACGATTCTTACACAAAAATCTGCCATTTTCAGCAATGTTTCCATGGTTACAGAAAAAAGTACAAAAAGTGAAAACCTTAAAATAGCAAAAGGCACTACTAGACCATAAGACTAATGTGCCTATGGAGTTCCGTGCATATATCTCAACCGGTTTTCCAGTTATGCTGCGGAAACGAACCTGGTACAAAAATATGATATTTTCAGCAATGTTTCCATGGTTACGGAAAAAGTGCAAAAAATGAAAACCTAAAAATAGCAAAAGGCAGTACTAGACCATAAGAACAATGTGTCTAAGAAGTTTCATGGAAATATCTCTGCTGGTTTTAGAGTTGTGCCCCGGAAACAATTCTTACACAAAAACCTGCCATTTTCAGCAATGTTTCCATGGTTACAGAAAAAAGTACAAAAAGTGAAAACCTTAAAATAGCAAAAGGCACTACTAGACCATAAGACTAATGTGCCTATGGAGTTCCGTGCATATTTCTCAACCGGTTTTCCAGTTATGCTGCGGAAACGAGCCTGGTACAAAAATATGATATTTTCAGCAATGTTTCCATGGTAACGGAGAAAATGCAAAAAATGAAAACCTAAAAATAGCAAAAGGCACTACTAGACCATAAGACCAATGTGTGTATGAAGTTTTGTGGAAATATCTCTACTGGTTTTAGAGTTATGCTCCAGAAACCATTCGTACGGACGGACGGACGGAACCCATTTGTATATCCCCTGCCAACTTCGTCGGGCGGGGGATAAAAATCATACCATAAGATTAAGATTAGATTAAGAAATAGAGGAAATTGTGATTAATGAAATAATCATCCCCTTCTTGCTAAATTTGTTCATCTACATTTAGGTAGGTCATCAATACCTTTGCCTCCATTTGAAATCAAGACATCATGAAACTCAAACTGTGATGTGACAGGAAGTAATGAGGCATGATGGGAGATAATCCGATCATTTGTTAACATGCAATGACATACCTAGATATGTGTGGAGAAGCTTGGAAATGTAACATGGTTTCAAAAATGTTTCGTCCTTCATCCTCCAGACGTTTGACCTTGAGATACTTGTTGTCACTGTCCTCTGGGATAATGGTGAGGTTAATGTCAGTCTCTGGTTTAAAGTTCTTTGGAAACTCAGAATCCTATTGAAAAAAATAATTCTTTAGTCATAAAGAGAAGAAGCATTTCACTATGACAATTCATTTTGCAAACTAATTTTCACCATCAATAATTCTCTAGGACCTTTGTCTGATAAACATTTTCACATTGTAAATATCATGTGCATGCCCAGTCAAAATATTACCACAAAGTGCAACAATTGTGTAAATTTCAATTCAATTCGCCCCTTTTGTCAAAGCTGTCTCTAATAACTTCATCAATATCTGTTCCTCTCTATTAAATGCATTGACAATGGATGATTCATTGTGAAAGCCTTAGCTAAAGTTATATGTTGTCGTTAGTTTAGTGTTTTCTACCCTTGTGACAGGTACCAAATGTTGATAATAATGTCATTAGTTTGTATAAGCAAAGATAAAATCATTTTTTCTGACAGTCAGTTGATATATTTTAATAAGAATCAGTAAATGATATCTTTACACTGTGGAAAAAAACACCAACAATAGCGTTTACTTACAGAAGATGGTGTAGACAATATCATCACCATGCCTTCTAAGAACTTCACCACATGGGTCCTCACACTACAAGGCAAACCATCACCAAATTATACAGTCAATCCTCGATGATTAGAACTCCGATGAATCAAATTTCTCGCTGTATCGAACTTTTTGTCTCAGCGGGTCCCGAATTTCTTCACTATATAACATTACTAACTAACCCATGTATGAATCGAAGTTTTATGAATCGAAGTTCTCGATGTATCAAACTTTTTTCATAGACCATTAGTTATAGTATCATAGGTAACTGACACTCGATGATTCGAATAAAAATTTACCTGTACAGATCAGGTGTTCGCCTATACACCGCGGCATGCTGTCATGCCTAGCTGTCTCGCGACGGCCCTTCGCCGGACAATAGGGATTATGACAGCTTGTGTTGCTTGCTTGATATCATCAAGATAATTAATATCACTGATCAGGCCCATACCCAGTGCTTTGTTTTTACAAGCTGCGTTATTAAATCATTAGTACGGCAAAGATACATTTAGTCGTTTTTGATCTTCGCTGCCGCCATTGATAGCGGTTTGTAGAATTTACGGAACGGTAAATAGCGAGCCACATTATTAGTAACTCATACTCAAAACTGTTATATTGCAAAACTTTGGCTTAAATACTGGAGCAAATCGATCATTCTAAATCGAAGTATTTTGCAGGTGTTGTAGCGCTTTCGGTTCCTCCTTTTTAGTTTCGTTTTTACAACGTGTTTTCGTTTTTATATTCATTCCGCAATATTAACCATCGCTTAAATACACATGCACATGGCTAGTACACGTAAGTCTTGTTTATTAGCAATACATGTGATTAATTGCATACTTCGTTTTTATTTTGTTTTGCTTGTGGTAAATACAATGATTATAAAGTTTACTGAACGGAGACGACATGTACACAACTACCACACTTGGTCATGGTGAAAAAAACATCGGTCTAATTTCTACCACGAATAATTCGAAGTCTCGATGTTTTGAAGTTTTTCTGACGGTCCCTTGAACTTCGATATATCGAGGTTTGACTATTATCTATAATTAGTAGAGAGTCTCACAACATAAATAACAAAACATATGCTAACGACATCTGAATCAATCAAGTACAATACCATTCAATTTAAACCTACTCTCTGATTTTGCACTGTTTGAGGTTTTGCCAAATGTCTGCATTGGTATTTTTAAAATGAAATGTTTAAGGTTTCAGACAAATCTCTGATTTTGTACTTTTTAGACAAACCATTTAAGGTTATTTCTAGGAAGTTGGAATAATTTTTTTTGTACATAAAACATAACTACATTTCATTCATAAAAGAAAGATTTTGAGATTACATATTCGTGTTTTCCAACTTTTCGTACATCAAATACAGCCATGTTTTAATCTGGTATAGTATCAAAGCTTAGCTTGATTACAGGAGAACTTTGGAATCAGTTTTTTAGAAAAAAGAAAGATACAAATTTCAACTACTTAGCCAGATGTTTAAAGGTTACACAAACAATGAATTAATGACATAAATGAAACTTGTTTGATCCTGTCACAGTATTGCAATTTAATAGCAGTAAACAAGTGTTGTTATTTGATACAAACCCATCATTTTCAGAGTCAGCCATCTCGAGAATTTTGGCCTTCATGGCCTTGACCATCTCCCAGACATAAGTCCTGTCATCACTAATGCCTTTAGCATTACACATCCACTGCAAATATAAACCAAGCTCATTTTCACAACAGCTGCTTCATTAAGTAACCTCTCACTATCATTTTGTTTTCTTCAGTGAAATTAAAAGTAGTCTTATCTGAAGACATTGGTTTCAACAGGATACAATGTATACAGCTGGTGTATCCAGTGACTTCAATCAAGAATCTGGGATTAGTTTGTTTAGGCAGATCTATTTAAAAAAATGTCTCTTAAAAGATCAATTTGTTTATATGTCTTAGCGAGACAATTAATTCATTTTTTATGTTACACAACAATGTGCTGTTGGTGTGAAGCTGGTATATTCAGATCGAGTAGGGTTGCATAATGTTATGGCGACACAATTATCATTTCTAAATGCAGGTAGCTTTAAATCGAAAAATTATCATGTTAAGAACGCTTTATAATCATTAAAATACCTTGTAAAACCACAAAACGGAAAAGAATAAACAGCCAAGAAAGCACTCCGCAAAATGATAGCTCAGGAGGACCTTCCGAGAAGAACGATATCACAGAAGTCACTAACAAAATATCAGGAGCGAACCTAGCCCACTACAAAACAGTCAGAAAACTTACCATCAAATCCACGAGAAGTCAGCACCACTTGGATTACCTCTCAAAATGTTTACAGGAAGGTAATGCACCAAAAACCTTACAAACCATCATCAAACCGCAAATTCCGGATAGTAATGCAGCCTTCCTTTTAAAATGGGAACAGGCACACATTCGATTTAATCTCGAACTTGTCCAATTACTAGTTGAATATTGGAGGAATCGTGTCAATGATATCAACGCCCAGTTGGATGAACTCCAATCTGTACTAAAGAATCAAGCCAGCACCGCAGAATTTAACCTTATCAACAACCTTCTCGAATCTACCAGAACCGCTATTCAAAAGGAACTCTCAAAACAGAAACGTTAGCAAACTATGACAAGGAAAAGGAAATTTATAAAACGAAATAAGTACCGCAAGATTCAAAACAAGAAACCTTTGCAACCTACCAACCATGAATCAGTAATAAACCTATCTAACGAACCGCTTAATGAACATGAACTATCAATTCTCTCCAAGGGGCTATCGTTCTGCCCCACACCCAAACGACCTGATTCCATTTCTACACAAAGAGATTTATATCTTTTTTACCGCAGAATCCGCCTAGATCACCACTTTAATAACAATGAGGATAACCAAGAGATTTCACCTTTCAAAACCTCGTCCGGTTGGACACCTAGAACCAATAAAAGTCAACACCTAAACACCTTTCTCAATGTACTAGATTACTCTATTAACCAGGAAATCAACCAACCAAATAATAAAATTCATAAAAACCTCTCAACGGAAGAAACAACCGCTTTAAACAACTTACGACATCGTAACGATATCGTCATCAAACCAGCTGATAAAGGAGGAGCAATAGTAGTCATGAACCGCACAGATTATCTACAAAAAGCCATGGATCTATTAAACGAGAAAGACCACTATCTGCCATTAGACAATGATCTCACAAGTAATATCACCAAGGATATCAATAAATTTCTATCTACTGTTCAGACCAAACTCCCTGATGATATATTCAGATTCAACCGCATCAAGCACACTAGAACCCCACTTTTCTACATCCTGCCGAAAGTCCACAAAATGGGTATCCCGGGACGCCCCATAGTCTCGGCTATAGGGGGACCGACGGAAAAATTATCAGCAACAGTAGACCACTTCCTAAAACCATTGGCACAGGCTGTACCTTCATATATCCAAGATACAACTGATTTCTTACTCAAACTTAAGTCACTTGGAAACATTCCCCCGGATAGTCTCCTAGTTACGGCAGATGTATCTTCCCTATACACGTCAATCCCACATAGAGAAGGCATCCTAGCGACTAAGGAAGCTCTAGACGCGGCTAAACAATCCAAACCACCTACATGGATATTACTACGTTTTCTGCACCTAATTCTCACCAAGAATTGTTTTGAGTTTGATGGCAAATTCTATTTACAGACACAGGGAACCAGCATGGGGACAAAATGTGCTCCCAATTATGCCATAATCTTCATGGACCAACTGGAACAGAAATTTCTAAGTCAACAAACCACCAAACCGCTTATTTGGTGGCGATTTATTGACGACATTTTTATGATTTGGACCCACCACCGCAATGCGCTTAGTGCATTCATGGAACGTCTAAACCAATTCCACAAAACCATCAATTTCACGTTTGAGGTCAGTGATAGTCAGATTACTTTTTTAGATACTACGGTCACCAAACTCCCTTCTGGCGCCCTACGCACATCACTCTATTCCAAACCAACAGATGCCCATCTATATTTACATTATTCGTCTTGCCATCCCAAACACCAGATCAAAAGTATTCCCAAAAGCCAGGCTCTACGTATCCGCAGAATATGCAGTGACACCGCAGATTTTGAAAACCAGATGATGATTATGAAAGAACATTTCCTGAAAAGGGGCTATCCAGCAAAATTGATCAATAAAAGCATCAACACAGCACGTCAAATACCGAGGGAAAATTTACTTGAGAGAGCCAACACCAACAACCGGAAAAAAGTTCTACCGCTGGTCACAACATTCAATCCAAGAAACCCACACTTCCTAAAAAATATTCGAAACCATAGCGTGATTTTGAACTCCGCCACAGACACGTCTGCTATTTTAGAAAAAAACATCATCGTAGCATACAGAAGGACACTTAATCTAAAGGATATCCTAGTACACGCAAAAGCAAATAATACCAACAAAACTTTAGGTTCTTCCCCATGCAACTCACCATGCCATACCTGTCCGTACATGAAAACGAAACGAACCATAACTAGCCACAAAACCGGAGCCATTTTCAAGATAAAAAGCTCTATAACTTGTACCACACCTAGTGTGGTCTACGTAATTGAATGCCGCAAATGTGGAATTCAGTACGTGGGCCAAACTTCCAACAATATTCAAGAAAGAATGAGAGGCCATTTCTACGATATCAAAAACGCCAACGAGTATAAACAAGTATCGCGCCACTTCTCCACATGCAACCATCATATTGATGACGTCATCATCATTGGAGTAGCAACCACAGTAAACAACAACAACATTCGCCTACGAACCGAGGAGGCGTGGATCACGAATCTGCGCACTCTACAACCGGACGGTCTCAACATCCAATTTTAACTATGGCCAATATCAAATTTACCAAGAAGAAACCTATCCAATCTTCTACTGAACGAAAGCCGCAAAAACACATTCAATGCTCCAAGTGCATTACCAAACTCAGCACCATCGCTGCACTAAGAAGACATATGAAGAACAAACATAGTGTGCAAGTCACCAGATATGAATGCCGCATTTGTCTAAAACACTACTGCAGGAAAGACGTAGCCGCAAGACACGTCAGGAATGTACACCCAGAAGAAGATATCACCACATCCATCACAACAGAACAATTTTCTCCACGAGAGTTAGCTACTAAACCTACTGCTTGGAAACCACCATTCGAAGCCAGCAAGGTAGATTTCAACAAAACTAAATTCAGAATCACCTATGCTCCTGAGAAATATCACAGAGAACACACTGAACAACCCATGGAATCCAACATCGATAACACACTAGAAGAAGATCTATATCTATCTTCGGATGATGAAGAGATATATTCCAGGAACTGTCATCATTCTTTATACAATTATGTAGCTTATGATGATAAACCTCAATCCCCTATGAACATGAACAGTCTGGAAGATACCTTTTGCCTAGATGAGCATGATGTGAACGTAACACAACCAGAAGTCCTTATACACTCCGTGTACGGCATTTTCAAATCCACAAAAGACTTATAACTGTATATATTTTGATATAGCTCTGTATACATTTGTCCATTCACAAATAATCTATTGTTCATTACGTCATTAATGTTACCGCAATTCTTTACTTTAGCGTCACTGTTGGTATACCCAAATTGTCCTGATGACGACCGCCTAGCGGCCGAAACATGTAGACAATTTGTTCCTCTAAATAATAAAATCAACTGCAATGGATGTTGAGTATCCTTTTATTCTTTGATTAATCATTAAAATACCTTGTAAAACTCATCTAAGCCATTCTAAATCGTAATTTTTTTGCCCGGGGGAGACCCCCGGACCCCCCTAACACCAAATTCTCACGCCTTTGAGCGTTCGCAAATTCATCAAAATGCATCGTAAAACTCATCTAAGCCATTCTAAATCGTAATTTTTTTGCCCGGGGGAGACCCCCGGACCCCCCTAACACCAAATTCTCACGCCTTTGAGCGCTCGCAAATTCATCAAAATGCATCGTAAAACTCATTTAAGCTTTTCTAAATCGTAATATTTTCCCGGGGGATGCCCCGGACCCCCAGACACCAAAATCTTGCGCTTTTGGGCGCTCGCAACTTCATCAAAACTCATTTAAGCTATTCTAAATCGTAATTTTTTTCCGGGGGACATCCCCGGACCCCCAAAACACCAAAAAACACACGCTTTCGGGCGCTCGCAAATTCATCAAAACTCATTTAAGCTTTTCTTATTCGTAATATTTTCCCGGGGGAGGCCCCGGACCTACCAAACACCAAAATCTGGCACTTTCGGGCCCTCGCAAAATCATCAAAATACATTGTAAAACTCATGTCAGCCATTCTAAATTACAATATTTTTTCCTGGGGGTCACCCTCAGACCCCTAGGGTTTACAAAATATTGAGGACCTTTGCCCCCCCATTACATTTCATCTTCCTACGCCACTGCATCTCCTAACGATTCTCGAAATACTTCAGAAATACTTTCCTAAAAAACATTTTGAATTGTAAATGATATTATATACCAACCTGAAGGACACACTTGTAAACTTGTGACATGACAAGGATGACCTTTTTCTGGATGTTGATGTTCTCATCTTCTAGGAGCAGTTGTAAACAAGGAAGGATCTTAGGTAACAATTCTCTGTCCTTCTTACTGTAAACACAATACCATCATAATCATGTTCTTATACAGCATAGAACAAACAAACTTCGCTAGCCAGGGGTATTCAGTAGTCTACGATAACGAATGAACAAACTTCGCTAGCCAAGGGTATTCAGTAGTCTACAATAATGAATGAACAAACTTCGCTAGCCAAGGGTATTCAGTAGTCTACGATAATGAATGAACAAACTTCGCTAGCCAAGGGTATTCAGTAGTCTACAATAATGAATGAACAAACTTCGCTAGCCAATGGTATTCAGTATTCAGTAGTCTATCTAATAATGAATGAACAAACTTCGCTAGCCAAGGGTATTCAGTAGTCTACAATAATGAATGAACAAACTTCGCTAGCCAGGGGTATTCAGTAGTCTACGATAATGAATGAACAAACTTCGCTAGCCAAGGGTATTCAGTAGTCTACGATAATGAATGAACAAACTTCGCTAGCCAAGGGTATTCAGTAGTCTACGATAATGAATGAACAAACTTCGCTAGCCAAGGGTATTCAGTAGTCTACGATAATGAATGAACAAACTTCGCTAGCCAAGGGTATTCAGTAGTCTACGATAATGAATGAACAAACTTCGCTAGCCAAGGGTATTCAGTAGTCTACGATAATGAATGAACAAACTTCGCTAGCCAAGGGTATTCAGTAGTCTACGATAATGAATGAACAAACTTCGCTAGCCAAGGGTATTCAGTAGTCTATGATAATGAATGAACACTTGGCGGTTCTCGTGTCAAAACTGAAGTTTTGCTTTCAAATTCTGATTGGATGTGGCTAGGTTCAGGCGACCAATGAAAATGCGCTTTTTATATGTCAACAAAACTGAACCAAAAAGATAGTAGTGACCTAGCTTTGTATATTGAGGCGTCTCATGCCTGTCAACAACAGCTCCAAGCAAAGTCATATTTACTATTTACTCAATTATCAAAAGTTTTAGACCAGCTAAATAAAGTACATGGATACGTTGCTCTCCTGTTAAAAATTAATATCAATGTTAATCTTTGGTATTTTGAAATTGTTGCAAACAACATGTGCGTTTCAATGGGAGCTGCCATTTTTCAATCCATATGCATACAACAATGAGACAAGCTTTTCATTGGTTGCTTATTAGGTAAATGGAATGGGCACAACTGCTGAGATCCAGCAGGTGGCACAGTGTGGGAACTTCAGCTTTGACACGAGACCCGCCAAGAGTTTAGCATCGTAGACTACTGAATACTCTTGGCTAGCAAAGTTGAGAACATACAGGAATCTGGATTCATACTGTAGACTGTTTCAGTTTACACTGAAACAGTTGCTTAACTTTAACATAACTTTTTATGATATTAACACACAGCAAAATCAAATGCAACGGGGAAAAGGAAATATATATAATGTACACATTTGTCATTTTGTTGGTAATATTTGAAAGACAACAGGGCAAAATTATCACACACAAAAATGACTAACATACTACTATGTTTCAATTTCAACATACCAAGCTTCTTCCATGAAACTGATGACAAATTT